>NC_132855.1:58851177-59151177 GCF_048164855.1 Canis lupus baileyi | reverse complement strand
ACCTATAATTTAACATTATTATTTTGGGGAAGAATATAATATCTATCACTGATTTTATTTAACTGATGTCTGATTTTACTAGTAAAGTATAAACAAATAGCATTTTGAATAGACCATTAGATCCATGTGATGAATTTTTATACATACAATTTCAGCTAAAAATAATGCATAGGTACATACCTATCTCAATTGAAAGTGAAACATTAATATTTCCGAATTAAAAATAAATCCAAAATTATAAACTGCAGAAGAAAAAGTATCATAAAAAGTATTTGCCAAATGTAAAATAATTTTAACTTTTGTAATGTCTTTAATCTCTCCTTCATGTCTGTAAAGCAGAAAAATTAGCTCAAATTGGTGTATTATTAAGCTCTATTTGTTCATATTATAAAAATTTAAAATATATATTTAAAAACTCATTAAAGTTATTTAAAATATACAATTGAAGTGAATGATATTAACTCAAATGTCCATTGATGGACTGAATTAATAAAGAAAATGTGGTATATACATGTAAAGTAATATTAATCACCTTCGAACAGAAAGGAATTCTGACATGTTACAACATAATGACCTTTGAGGACATGATTTTAAGTCAAACAAGCCAATCACAAAAAGGCAAATTCTGTGGAATCCCACTAATCTCAAGATCTTTGAGTAGTCAATGTTTTAGAGCCAGAATAGGAGAATGGTTGTTGCAAGTTCCCAGGGACAGAGTGAAACACGAGATTGTTGTTTAATGGATACAGAAATTCTGTTTTAATTATGAAGAGTCCTGGAGTTGTATACTGGCCATGATTGCAGAATAATGTAACCATAATAATGACATTATAGTGACATGCATTTAAAATGGGTAAGATGATAGCAAAAGTCGTTTTAGTAAACTTTTTAGTAACATTTTAGTAAGTCTACCCAACACTCTGCAATTATATTACACATTGCCTTCAAGTAAGTTTTACATTTTTCATTTTTCAGGAGTGAGAAAATTTAGAATTACGGAAATAAGAAAGCTCCAAGTCAAAGAAAAGACTTAGAAGGGTTTTGAGTGTTTCAGGAAAGCAATAGAGAGATCCATAATCAGGGAGTTCATAAAGTTACTAGACTTGCAGGGTGCAAGTTTTACTGATAGGACAGTGTGTAGATAACAATGTTTTGGGAAATGTAGTAAGGAGGGAGTGTATATTTAGAATGTTTAACTTTGAAACAACCAATTAAACCCCTGAAGTAGAATGCTGTCAGGACAATGAGGATGCTGAAGCAAAGGAGTTACGGATTGATGAGTTTTTTGCACTTTCTCTGTCTTGACTGACATTTCAGTATTGGAGGCATATGGAAATTGAAGACAAATTAAATAAAAGAAGTGGACTCCTGCCATACCCGTTCATTATTAATTTAGAATGTATCTTTGAGATTGAATTAGCATCTTCATCTCTTCAAGTATGATCCTATTCATTCAATATGCTAAAACAGTTTCAGTACTAGCAGATCAGGGATGAAAATGCTTTTAGAGATTTAGATTCTCTTGGGACTAAAGAATAAATGAATTTATCTCTGTATTGGGTACTAATAAGTTTTATTTTCACATTTCCCCCCAAAAGAGCATGTATCTGTGACTTTTAGGAGATATTTATCAGTATACAAAATCCCATTATACAGTTAATGAAATGTTGCATTTAGTATCATAGTCTTGCTTTGGGGAATATATTCTAAGAAATGAATTATTATATTCAGTTTATAACTGGATAAAGTTAAATGAAATGCACTAATAATTATAAATTAGGTTATTATCTACTGACTAATTTCTTCTAGTTCTGACACTTTAAAATATAACTTCTCTTCTTCGGAAAGTAAATATGCCTTCCCAGATTAATCAATGTAAGGAAAAAATATCTAATTTTGTTAGGTTAAAATAAATTTTTGTATATTAGATATGTATGTGAAACATTTACATGTACCTAGCTTTTATGTTTCTGAACACATTGATTTAATACAGCTTCTACAAATATTTACTATGCCTGATAAAAGCAAGCACAAATATAAATGATAGAATGAATATTTTTTCACCATTATATCAAGTACCACAAGACATACTGACAACTTACATTCAACTTATCAAGAAATTTTATTCATGATGCCAATTAAGCAAACAGAACAGTTTATAATCCATTTTTTTAAAAGCACAATTAACATCATGTCCAGGTTAAAAAGACAGTGGAAATCACAGATGAAAGATTTGGAAAAGATTTCAACATTTTCACACAAAATTTTTTCATGAAAATTTTAATTCAAATAGAGCATTGTAAACGATGAAAACTATCAATGTTTTCTTCATTTGCAGAGTTACTCCTTTTTGAAATCATGAACATCTGGAACAACACCTCAGATTTCATTCTCCTAGGACTCTTTAACTACACAGAAGCCCACCTGTTTCTCTTTGTGATGGTTCTGACAATTGCTTTCAGCTCCCTGGTGGGCAATGCCCTCATGATTCTCCTGATTCATCAGGATGTCCATCTCCACACACCCATGTACTTCCTACTGAGTCAACTCTCCCTCATGGACATGATGCTGATCTCCACCATTGTGCCCAAAATGGCAGCTGACTACTTGAGTGGCAAGAAGTCCATCTCCCCTGCTGGCTGCGGGTTGCAGATATTTTTCTTCCTTACTTTGGCAGGGGGCGAGTGCTTCCTCTTAGCAGCCATGTCCTATGACCGCTATGTGGCTGTTTGCCACCCACTGAGGTACCCCATTCTCATGAGCTGGCAATTATGCCTGAGAATGACAGTGGGGTCCTGGTTCTTGGGGGCAGCTGATGGGCTCATGCAGGCTGCTGCCACCCTGAGTTTTCCATTCTGTGATGCACATGAGATCAATCATTTCTTCTGTGAGGCCCCCACTCTGGTGCGTTTGGCTTGTGCTGACACGTTTGTTTTTGAGTATGTCATGTATATCTGCTGTGTATTAATGCTGCTGGTTCCGTTTTCTCTCATCCTGATTTCCTATAGTCTCATCCTTGCTGTGGTTCTCCAGATGCGTTCTAGAGAAGCCCGCAAGAAGGCTTTCTCCACCTGCTCCTCACATCTGTCTGTGGTGGGACTCTTTTATGGAGCTGGCATTTTTACCTACATGGGACCCAAATCCTATAGGTCAGCTAACCACGATAAAATAGTGTCAGTGTTCTATACAATCTTTACTCCTTTATTGAACCCCCTGATCTACAGTATGAGGAATAGTGAAGTCAAGGGAGCCCTGAGAAAGTGTATGGGTCAATGTGCTGCCTTAAGTCATAACTGAGATTACATTGTATGTATGTGATTTCAAGATTAAAAAAAATTGTGTGTGATTTTCTAGAGAAAAGTTATATATGCATTAAATCTATAGCTGTTAATATTTCACTTTGAAATGCAGACATAACTGCATGTTGGATCATTTTTTCATGTATAATCATTATATTATTTTTATCATGTTTTATCTTATTTTTTTTCTATTTTTATTTAAATTCCAGTTAGTTAACATACAGTGTAATACTAGTGTCAGGTGCAGAATTTAGTGATTCAACTTTTACATACAACACCCTGTCCTCATCTGTATGTGGCCTCCTCAACCACCATTATCTATTTAACCCATCCCTTCACCTACCTCCCCTGAAGTAACCATCAGTTTGTTCTGTATAGTTAAGATTATTTCTGTTTTGTTTCTCTTTATTTCTCTCTCTTTCTCTTTTTACCACTCTGTTCATCTGTTTTGTTTCTTACATTCCACATATGAATGAAATGATATAGTATTTGTCTTTTCCTGACTGACATTTTTGCTTAGAATAATAGTCCATAGCTTCCTTCAGGTCATTGCACTTGGTAAGATTTCATAATTATCTGTGACTGAGTAATATTTTTATTACGACTTTTTTTTACATTATTACAACTACAACTTTTTTTATCAATAAATCAATTGATGGGCATTTGAGATATTTCCATAATTTGGCTACAGTTGATAATATGGCTAAAACCTTTGGGTTGCACATGCCCCTTCAAATCACTGTTTGCATCCTTTAGGTAAATACCTAGTAGTTCAATGGCTGGGTCATCGGATAATTCTTATTTTTTTTTCCATTCATTGAGTTTATTAATGTAGTTACTCTAATACAAATGCTGTAAATGATTTTCTTTTGCATTTTGTATGAATCAGAATGCAAATAAAATCTGCACATTGTAATTATTGTTACTTCTAGGTTCTTCTCCCTTCTCTTTTTTTTAGCTTGTATGTTATTTTTATTTTTAATTTTTTACTTTTATTTTTAATAAAATAATTTTTATTGGTGTTCAATTTACCAACATACAGAATAACACCCAGTGCTCATCCCATCAAGTGTCCCCCTCAGTGCCCGTCACCCACTCACCCTCACCACCCCGCCCTCCTCCCCTTCCAACACCCCCAGTTCATTTCCCAGAGTTAGGAGTCTTTATGTTCTGTCTCCCTTTCTGATATTTCCCACACATTTCTTCTCCCTTCCCCTATATACCGTTTCACTATTATTTATATTCCCCAAATGAATGAGAACATATAATGTTTGTCCTTCTCCGATTGACTTACTTCACTCAGCATAATACCCTCCAGTTCCATCCACGTTGAAGCAAATGGTGGGTATTTGTCGTTTCTAATGGCTGAGGAATATTCCATTGTATACATAAACCACATCTTTTTTATCCATTCATCTTTCGATGGACACCGAGGCTCCTTCCACAGTTTGGCTATTGTGGACATTGCTGCTAGAAACATCGGGGTGCAGGTGTCCCGGCGTTTCATTGCATCTGTATCTTTGGGGTAAATCCCCAACAGTGCAATTGCTGGGTCGTAGGGCAGATCTATTTTTAACTCTTTGAGGAACCTCCACACAGTTCTCCAGAGTGGCTGCACCGGTTCACATTCCCACCAACAGTGTAAGAGGGTTCCCTTTTCTCCGCATCCTCTCCAACATTTGTGGTTTCCTGCCTTGTTAATTTTCCCCATTCTCACTGGTGTGAGATGGTATCTCATTGTGGTTTTGATCTGTATTTCCCTGATGGCAAGTGATGCGGAGCATTTTCTCATGTGCATGTTGGCTATGTCTATGTCTTCCTCTGTGAGATTTCTCTTCATGTCTTTTGCCCATTTCATGATTGGATTGTTTGTTTCTTTGCTCTGGAGTTTAATAAGTTCTTTATAGATCTTGGCTGTTAGCCCTTTATCTGATACGTCATTTGCAAATATCTTCTCCCATTCTGTAGGTTGTCTTTGAGTTTTGTTGACTGTATCCTTTGCTGTGCAAAAGATTCTTATCTTGATGAAGTCCCAATAGTTCATTTTTGCTTTTTTTTTTTTTTTTTTTTTTTTTTTTTCATTTTTGCTTTTGTTTCTTTTGCCTTCGTGGATGTATCTTGCAAGAAGTTACTGTGGCCAAGTTCAAAAATGGTGTTGCCTGTGTTCTTCTCTAGGATTTTGATGGAATCTTGTCTCACATTTAGATCTTTCATCCATTTTGAATTTATCTTTGTGTATGGTGGAAGAGAATGGTCTAGTTTCATTTTTCTGCATGTGGATGTCCAATTTTCCCAGCACCATTTATTGAAGAGACTGTCTTTCTTCCAATGGATAGTCTTTCCTCCTTTATCAAATATTAGTTGGCCATAAAGTTGAGGGTCCACTTCTGGGTTCTCTATTCTGTTCCATTGATCTATGTGTCTGTTTTTGTGCCAGTACCACACTGTCTTGATGACCACAGCTTTGTAGTACAACCTGAAATCTGGCATTGTGATGCCCCCAGCTATGATTTTCTTTTTTAAAATAATTCTACTTTTTATTTTTATGAACCACCATTCTGTTTTCCATGCTGGCTGCACCAGTTTGCTTTCCCAACAACCATGTAAGAGTGCTTCCCTTTTTCCACATCCTTGTCAATGCCTGTTGTTCTTTGTCTTTTTAATTTTATCTAACAGATGTGATGCAGTAACTTATCCTAGTTTTGATTTGTAGTTACCTGATGCTGAGTGATGATGGGCAACGTTTCCTGTGTATGTTAGTGCACATCTTCTTTGGAAAAATATTTATTTCACTGTTTTGTTAATTTTAATAGAATTTTTTATTTTTTGGCCATTGAGTTTGATAAGTTCTTTATACATTTTGGTACCAATCCTTTATCAAATACGTCATTTGCAAATATCTTTTCCATTTTGTAGCTTGTCTTTTAGTTTGTTTCATTTTGTTTCCTTTACTAAGCAGAAGATTTAATCTTGATGAAGTTTCAATAGTTTGTTTTTCCTTTTGTTTCCCTTGCATCAGGAAGCATATTCAGAAGTTGCTATGGCTAATGTCAAAGAGGTGAGTTGCCTGTGTTCTCCTCCAGGTAATTGATATTTTCTTATATCACATTTAGGTCTTTAATCCATTTTGAGTTTGTTTTTATGTATGGTGTAAGAAAGTGGCTCAGTTTCAATTTTTTGCATGATGCTGTCCAGTTTTCTAAGGACTATTTGTTTAGGAGGTGGTCTTTTTCTCTTTGGATATTCTTTCCTGATTTGTTAATTAGTTGATCATATACTTGTGGGTTCATTTCTGTGTCTTCTATTCTGTTCCATTGATCTATGTGTCTATTTTTATGCCAGTACCAGACTGTCTTGATTGCTGCAGATTTGTAATATAAATAGAAGTCTGTAATTGGGATGCCTCCAGCTTTGCTTTTCTTTTTTTTTATTTTTATTTTATTTTATTTATTTATGATAGGCACACAGTGAGAGAGAGAGGCAGAAACATAGGCAGAGGGAGAAGCAGGCTCCATGCACCGGGAGCCCAATGTGGGATTCGATCCCGGGTCTCCAGGATCGCACCCTGGGCCAAAGGCAGGCGCTAAACCCCTGCGCCACCCAGGGATCCCCCAGCTTTGCTTTTCTTTTTCAAGATTACATTGGCTATTTAGGGTCTTCTGTGGTTCCACACAAATTTTAAGGTGATTTGTTCTAGCTCTTGAAAATTGTTGGTGGTATTTTGATAGGGATTGCATTAAATGTGTTGGGACACCTGGGTGGCTCAGCGGTGGAGAGTCTGCTTCAGTTCAGAGCATGATCTCAGAATTCAGGATCCAGTCCAGCATCAGGCTCCCTGTGAGGAGCCTGCTTTCCCCTCTGCATTTGTCTCTGCCTCTCTCTCTGTGTCTCTCATAAAATAAATAAATAAATAAATAAATAAATAAATAAATAAATAAATAAATATTTTTAAAAATAAAATAAATATGTGGATTATTTTGTGAGTATAGAGACTATAATAATATTGGTTTCTCCAATCTATGAACACCTTTGGTTAGGTTAATTCCTATGTACTATATGGTTTTTAGTGCAATTGTAAATAGGATTATTATTTGATAGTTCTTTCTGCTGCTTCATTTTTGGTGTATAGAAAGTCAACAGATTTCTATACATTTATTATGTATCCTGGAACTTTAAGAAATTCATGTATCATTCTAGCAATATTTTGGTGAAATCTGCAGGATTTTCTAAATAGAATATCCTATCATGAAAATAGTGAATGTTTGTCTTTTTTTCCTTTCTGATTTAGATGTGTTTTATTTTCTTTTGCTGTCTGATTGCTGTGGCAGGACTTCCAGTTCTATATTAAATAACAGTTTTGAGAGTGGACATATCTTTCTTATTTATGAGTGTAATGGAAAAGCTCTAAGTTTCTCCCCATCAGAAGGTATTAGCTACGGGGTTTTTTGTTTTGTTTTGTTTTGTTTTTTGCTTTGTTTTGTTTTGTATTTGACCTCTATTATGTTTAAGTATGTTCCTCTATCCCTACTTCTTTGACAGTTTTTATCATGAATGAATGTTGTACTTTATCAAATGTTTATTTTTCATATGTTGAGAGGATCAGATGTTTCTTACCCTTTCTTTTATTAATGTGTTGTATCACATTGATTGATGTGTGAATTGAAATACACTTACAGCCCAAGAATAAATCCCACTTGGTCTTGGTAAATGATTCTTTTAATGTATTGTTGAATTTGATTTGCTAGTATTTAGGGAGAATTTATGCATCCATGCTTATCTGGGATATTGGTCTGTAGTTCTCTTTTTTAGTGGAGTCTTTGTTTAGGTTTGTGATCAAGGTAATGGTGGCCTCATAGAATGAGCGTGGTAGTTTTTCTTCCATTTCTATTTATTGGTATAGTTTGGAAAAGATAGCTATTAACTCTTTAAGTTTCCCCTGTGAAGCCGTGTGGCACTGGATTTTGTTTCTTGTGAGATTTATTTTTTTAATTATCATTTAAATTAAATTTAATTAATATATACCATATTATTAGTTTCAGAGATAGAATTTAATATAATTTAATTTTAATTTAAAAATTTACTGTATTATTAGTTTCAGAGTTAGAATTCAGTGATTCATCAGTTGCATACCAAACCTAGTACTCATTACTTCAAATACTCTCCTCAATGTCCATCATGCAGTTACCCCATTCCCCCACCTACCTCTCCTTCCAGTAACCCTCAGTTTGTTCCTTATAGCTAAGAGTCTCCAATGGTTTGCCTCCCTCTCTGTTTCCCTCTTATTTTATTTTTCCTTCCTTCCCCTATTTTTATCTCTTTGGTCTCTTACATGACTCATATGTGTGAAATCATATGGTATTTGTCTTTTTCTGACTGACTTAATTCACTAAGCAAAATACCCTCTAGTACCACCAATGTGGCAAGATTTCATTCTTTTTTTTTCTTTTTGGCTGAGTAATATCTATATATGTCTATCTATCTGTCATCATCTATTTTCTTTATCCATTCATCTATTGACAGACATCTAGACTCCATATTTTTCAACATTGTTGCTGTTGCTATAAACGTTGGGGAGGTATACCCCTTTAAATTGCACTATGTTTGTATCCTATGGGTAAATACCTAGTAGTGCAATTGCTGGGTCATAGGGTAGCTCTTTTTTTTTTTTTAATTTTTAAGGAGCGTCCATACTGTTTTCCAGAGTGGCTGCACCAGCTTGCATTCCTGCCAACAGTGAAATAGGGTTCCCCTTTCTCTGCATCTTTGTCAACATCTAGTGTTTCCTGAGTTGTTCATTTTAGCCACTCTGACCAGTGTGAGGTGGTTTTTACTGTGATTTTGATTTCATTTCCCTGATTCTCACAAGATTTTTGATTTCTGATTTAATTTCTTTGCTTATTATCTGTCTTTTTAAGTTCTGCATTCTTCCTGGTTCAGTTGTGGTAACTCATATGTTTCTAAGAAGTTATATATTTCTTCTAGATTGTCTAATTAGTTGACATATAATTTTTTGTAATATTCTCTTGTAACTGTATATCAATGGTTTAGGTTTTGAGTTCTCTCTCATTTGTGATTTAATTTACTTGGGTCCTTTTTAAAAATTGTTTTTAATAAGTCTATCTAGTGGTTTATCAAACATATTAATTATTTCAAAGAATCATCTCCTTATTTCATTGTTCTTGTTTGTTTGTTTGCTTGTTTTTTGTAGTTTATTGTTTTATTTTATTTTTTTAAGATTTTATTTATTTACTTTAGTTTTTTAATAAATTAATTTTTTATTGGTGTTCAATTTACCAACATACAGAACAACACCCAGTGCTCATCCCGTCGAGTGTCCCACTTAGTGCCCGTCACCCACTCACCCCCACCCCCCTGCCCTCCTCCCCTTCCACCACCCCTAGTTCATTTCCCAGAGTTAGGAGTCTTTATGTTCTGTCTCCCTTTCTGATATTTCCCGCACATTTCTTCTCCCTTCCCCTATATTCCCTTTCACTATTATTTATATTCCCCAAATGAATGAGAACATACACTGTCCTTCTCCGATTGACTTACTTCACTCAGCATAATACCCTCCAGTTCCATCCATGTTGAAGCAAATGGTGGGTATTTGTCGTTTCTAATGGCTGAGTAATATTCCATTGTATACATAAACCACGTCTTCTTTATCCATCCATGTTTGTTTGTTTGGTTTGGTTTTTAGTTTCTACATTAGTTATTTCTGCTGTAATCTTTGTTGTTTTCCTACTTCTGCTTGCTTAAGACTTTGTTGTTCTATTTCTAGCTCCTTTAGATGTAAGGTTATGTTATTTATTTGAGATTTTTCTTGCTTCTTATGGTAGGCTGTATTGCTGGGAACTTCCCTCTTAGAACTACTTTTCTTCATCCCCAAGTTTTTGGACCATTGTGTTTCCATTTTCATTTGTTTCGTATTTTTAAAATTTCTTTTTTAATTTTCTGGTTGACTCATTCGTTCCTTACTAGCATTTTGTCTAATCATCTTCTATTGGTAGTCTTTCCAAATGTGTTCCTGTGCTTGATTTCAAGTTTCATAGTGTTGTGATCAGAAAATATGTGTGATATAATTTCAATATTTGTGTATTTCTTGGACTGATTTGTGACTTATTATGTGATATATTCTGGAGAATATCCCATACACACTCCAAAAGAATATGTATTCTCCTTTAGATGTAATTTTCTGAACATATCTCTTATGTACATCTACTCCAGTATGTCATTCAAAGTCACTGTTTCCGTGTTGATTTTCTTAGATGATAGCTCCATTGATGTAAGTTAATTGTTAAAATCACTTACTATTATTGCATTATAATCAATGAGTTCCTTTATATTTGTTACTAATAGTTTTATGTATCTTGGTTATCCCAAATTGGGTGCATAAATATTTACAATTGTTAGATCTTCTTGTTGAATAGATCTCTTTATTATGATAGAGTGCTCTTCTTCATCTCTAGTTACAGTCTTCGTTTTAAAATATAGTTTGTCTAGGGGTGCCTGTGTGACTCAGTTGGTTAAGCATACAACTATTGATCTCAGCTCAGAACTTGATCTCAGGTGTGTGAGTTTAAGCCCAACATTGGTCTTCATGCCCAATGTGGAGCACACTTAAAAGAAAAGGGGGATATGTCATTTGCAAATATCTTCTCCCATTCTGTACATTGTCTTTCAGTTTTGTTGACTGTATCCTTTGCTGTGCAAAAGATTCTTATATTGATGAAGTCCCAATAGTTCATTTTTGCTTTTGTTTCTTTTGCCTTCGTGGATGTATCTTGCAAGAAGTTATTGTGGCCGAGTTCAAAAAGGGTGTTGCCTGTGTTCTCTTCTAGGATTTTGATGGAATCTTGTCTCACATTTAGATCTTTCAACCATTTTGAGTTTATCTTTGTGTATGGTGAAAGACAGTGGTCTAGCTTCATTCTTCTGCATGTGGATGTCCAATTTTCCCAGCACCATTTATTAAAGAGACTGTCTTTATTCCAGTACATAGTCTTTTCTCCTTTATTGAATATTAGTTGACCATAAAGTTGAGGGTCCACTCCTGGATTCTCTATTCTGTTCCATTGATCTATGTGTCTGTTTTTGTACCAATACCACACTGTCTTGATGACCAGAGCTTTGTCTGAAAAGCTGGCATTGTGATGCCCCCAGCTATGGTTTTCTTTTTTTTTTTTAATTTCCATGGCTATTCGGGGTCTTTTCTGATTCCACACAAATCTTAAAAGGGCTAGTTTCCAAGATCTAAGAAGAACATATTAAACTCAACACCAAAGAAACAAACAATCCAATCATGAAATGGGCAAAAGACATGAAGAGAAATCTCACAGAGGAAGACATAGACATGGCCAACAAGCACGTGAGAAAATGCTCTGCATCACTTGCCATCAGGGAAATACAAATCAAAACCACAATGAGATACCACCTCACACCAGTGAGAATGGGGAAAATTAACAAGGCAGGAAACCACAAATGTTGGAGAGGATGCGGAGAAAAGGGAACTCTCTTACACTGTTGGTGGGAATGTGAACCGGTGCAGCCACTCTGGAAAACTGTATGGAGGTTCCTCAAAGAGTGAAAAATAGACCTGCCCTATGACCCAGCAATTGCACTGCTGGGGATTTACCCCAAAGATACAAATGCAATGAAACGCCAGGACACCTGCACCCCGATGTATCTAGCAGCAATGTCCACAATAGCCAAACTGTGGAAGGAGTCTCAGTGTGCATCGACAGATGAATGGATAAAGCAGATGTGGTTTATGTATACAATGGAATATTACTCAGCCATTAGAAACGACAAATACCCACCATTTGCCTCAACGTGGATGGAAATGGAGGGTCTTGCGCTGAGTGAAGTAAGTCAATCGGAGAAGGACAAACAGTGTATGTTCTCATTCATTTGGGGAATATAAATAATATAAATAATATAATATGATATATTATATTATATATATATAAATATAATATAATATAAATAATAGTGAAAGGGAACATAAGGGAAGGGAGAAGAAATGTGTGGGAAATATCAGAAAGGGAGACAGAACATGAAGACTCCTAACTCTGGAAAACGAACTAGGGGTGGTGGAAGGGGAGGAGGGCGGGGGGTGGGGGTGAATGGGTGATGGGCACTGAGGGGGCACTTGATGGGATGAGCACTGGGTGTTATTCTGTATGTTGGCAAATTGAACACCAATAAAAAATAAATTTATTATTTAAAAGAAAGGAAAAGGGGAAAAATATAGTTTGTCTTATATAAATATTGATATTTTGGCTCCTTTTTTGAAATCATTTGCATGATAAATGTTATCTAGCTCTCATTTTCAAGGCAGGTGTCTCTTGTAGGTCTCTAGTTTTTATCCATTATGACACTCTATCTTACTTAGATCTTTTACTAAGTTGACATCAACACATCAAATTGTGGATTGTTAAAAATCTGTTAATCACAAATCACTAAAATATTTTCACATCACTCTAGACCATTGATATTTATGCAAAGAATGAACCAGATAGTGAAAAAAAAAGTTCAATGTTAACTGTTAATTTCTTTCGAATTCTGGTATAACCTACAAACACTAGAAAACTAGATTTACCTTTCAGCTAGTTTCAATAACATAGGCTTGTACAGGTCTTATCTCTGTAGCAAAAGACAATTTTCACCAGATTTGAAATGTTTTCTATGCCTTGTTCCAGTAAAACCACTCAACCATGATACAACCACTGATAATATTTGCATCTCTATCCTGTAGTTTGGACAATTCTAGAATTTGGTTCAATTAAAAAATTGTAGTTTTTTTATATCTTCTATTTCTCAAGTTAATATGTTTTTAAAGAATCTGCTACAATTCTACATTTTTTAAAAATTTCTTTTATTGGAGTTCAATATGCGAACATATAGCATTATACCCAGTGCTCATTCCATCAAGTGCCCAACTCAGTGCCTGTCACCCAGTCACCCCAATCTCCAACCCACCTCCCTTTCCACCACCCCTTGTTCATTTCCCAGAGTTAAGAGTCTATAATGTTCTGCACGCTCTCTGATATTTCCCACTCATTTTCTCTCCTTTCCCCTTTATTGCCTTTCACTATTTTTTATATTCCCCAAATGAATGAGACCATATAGTGTTTGTCCTTCTCCGATTGACTTATTCACTCAACATAATAACCACCAGATCCCTCCACATCAGAGCAAATGGTGGGTATTTCTCATTTCTAATTGCAGAGTAATATTCCATTGTATACATAAACCACATCTTCTTTATCCATTCATCTGTCAATGGACACAGAGGCTCCTTCCACAGTTTGACTATTGCAGACACATTGCTGCTATAAATATCAGGGTGCAGGTGTCCCGGCGTTTCACTGCATCTGTGTCTTCAGGGTAAATCCCCAGCAGTGCAATTGCTGGGTCGTAGAGCAGATCTATTTTTAACTCTTTGAGGAACATCCACATAGTTTTCCAGAGTGGCTCCACCAGTTCACATTCCCACCAAAACTGCAAGACGGTTCCCCTTTCTCCACATACCCTCCAACATTTGTGGTTTCCTACCTTGTTAATTTTCCCTATTTCACTGGTGTGAGACGGTATCTCATTGTGGTTTTGATTTGTATTTCCCTGATGGCAAGGGATGCGGAGCATTTTCTCATGTGCTTGTTGGCCATGTCTATGTCTTCCTCTGTGAGATTTCTGTTCATGACTTTTGCCCATTTTATGATTGGATTGTTTGTTTCTTTGCTGTTGAGTAGAGTTTAATAAGTTCTTTATAGATCTTGGATACTAGCCCTTTATCTGATACGTCATTTGCAAATATCTTCTCCCATTCTGTAGGTTGTCTTTGAGTTTTGTTGACTGTATCTTTTGCTGTGCAAAAGCTTCTTATCTTGAGGAAGTTCCAACAATTCATTTTTGCTTTGGTTTCTCTTGCTTTCATGGATGTATCTTGCAAGAAGTTATTGTGGCCAAGTTCAAAAGGGTGTTGCCTGCGTTCTCCTCTAGGATTTTGATGGAATCTTGTCTCACATTAAGATCTGTCATCAATTTTGAGGTTATCTCTGTGTATGAGAGAGGTCTAGTTTCATTCTTCTGCATGTGGATGTCCAATTTCCCAGCAGCATTTATTGAAGAGTGATTTTCCTGTGGGCTTTTTGTAGCTGGATTTCAAGATGTTGAGGGATGTTCCCTCTATCGCTACTTTGTGAAGAGTTTTGATCAGGAATGGATGCTATATTTTTTCAAGTGATTTCTCTGCATCTATTGAGAGGATCATATGGTTCTTTTTTTTCTCTTTCTGGTATAATCAATTACATTGATTGCTTTATGAGTGTTGAACCAGCCTTGCATCCTAGGAATAAATCCCACTTGGTCATGGTGAATAATCTTCTTAATGTATTGTTGGATTCTTTGGAAAGTTCAGACTGAATGAAAAAGCAAGACCCATCTATTTGCTGTCTACAAGAGACTCATTTTAGACATAAGGACACCTACAGCCTGAAAATAAAAGGTTGGAGAACCATTCAAATTGTCCTCTAAAGAAAGCAGGGGTAGCCATCCTTATATCAGATAAATTCAAGTTTATCTCAAAGACTGTAGTAAGAGAAGAAGAGGGATACTATATGATACTTAAAGGAGCTATCCAAGAAGAGGACCTAACAATCTGCAATATTTATGCCCCGAATGTGGGAGCTGCCAAGTATATCAATCAATTAATAACCAGAGTTAAGACATACATCGATAATAATACACATATACTTGGTGACTTCAGTGTAGTGCTTTCTACACTCGATAGTTCTTTTAAGCACAACATCTCCAAAGAAACAAGAGCTTTAAATGATACACTGAACCAGATGGATTTCCCAGATATTTACATTACTTTATATCCAAATGCAGCTGAATACACACATTCTTCTCAAGTGTACATGGAACTTTCTCCAGAATAGACCACATACTGGGTCACGAATCAGGTCTTAACCACTACCAAAAGATTGGGATTGTCCCCTGTGTATTTTCAGACCATAATGCTCTGAAATTAGAACTAAATCACATGAAGAAGTTTGGAAGGATTTCAAACACATGGAGGTTAAGGACCATCCTGCTAAAAGATGAAAGAGTCAACCAGGAAATTAGAGAAGAATTCAAAGGATTCATGGAAACTAATGAGAATGAAGATACAACCATTCAAAATCTTTGGGATACAGCAAAAGCAGTCCTGA
The DNA here is from genome assembly GCF_048164855.1 of Canis lupus baileyi. NCBI lineage: Eukaryota > Metazoa > Chordata > Mammalia > Carnivora > Canidae > Canis > Canis lupus. Next base: position 59,135,660 of record NC_132855.1, on the reverse strand, counting down.
TGGGGAAATACATTGCAATACAAGCATCTGTGCAAAAACTGGAAAGAACCCAAATAAAAAAAGCTAACCTTGCACCTAAAGTAGCTAGAGAAAAAACAGCAAATAATTCCTACACCCAGCAGAAGACAGTTAATAAAGATTTGAGCAGAACTCAATGAAACAGAGACCAGAAGAACTGTGGAACAGATAAACAAAACCAGAAGTTGGTTCTTTGAAAGAATTAATAAGATAGATAAACCATTAGCCAGCCTTATTAAAAAGAAAAGAGAAAAGATTCAAATTAATAAAATCATGAATGAGAAAAGGGAGATAACCACCAATAACAAGGAAATACAAACGATCTTAAAAACTTATTATGAGCAGCTTTACACCAATAAATTAGGGAATCTCGAAGAAATGGATGCATTTCTGGAAAGCCACAAATTACCAAAACTGGAACAGGAAGATTTAGAAACCTGAATAGGCCGATAACCAGGGAGGAAATTGAAGCAGTCATCCAAAACCTCCCAAGACACAAAAGTCCAGGGCCAGATGGCTTCCCAGGGGAATTCTTTCAAACGTTTAAAGAAGAAAGCATATGTATTCTACTAAAGCTATTCAGAAAGATAGAAAGAGATGAATACTTCCAAACTCTATGAGGCCAGCATCACCTTAATTCCAAAACCAGACAAAGACTCCACCAAAAAGGAGAATTATAGACCAATATCCCTGATGAACACAGATGCAAAAATTCTGAAGAAGATACTAGTCAATAGGATCCAACAATACATTAAGAAGATTACTCACAATTCTATACTTATTGGGAGTTTGCTCTTTTTTCATTCTAAATTATATCCCCTTCTCTCTCAATATAATGCTGTTTACTCTAGTTTGTTAATAACCATATGAGTTTATTTTAGTATAGGACTTTTATGACTAAAACTGCTTTAACCTCCTTGTTGTGAATATATGTTTTTATTTCATTTGATAGATATGTGACTAATTTTTTAGTAAGTAGTTTTACAAAATGGTTGTTCAATTTTACACACCCACCCAAATTTTCTAAGTATTATTTTTCCAATTGGCAGCAAATGTGGGTAATGTCAGACTTGTTCACGAGCTCTTCCAGTATGGCTATACTAACTCATTTTGGTTTCATTTTGCATTTTCCTGCTGTTTACTGATTCTGTGAACTATTGCATTACCTTATTGCCTGTGTGTATGTCTTTCTTTGTGAACTATCAATTTTTATTTTGAAAAAAATGTATATGCTTCCAAAGCAAAACAACTTGGTGGTTTGCTAGTAAAATAGTACATGAAATTTATAAGATTGTTTGGAATTACAGAAATAAAATTATATTTGGGGTGTTATTATGTGTTTCTGATAAATCTGCTTTTATTCACTCTTCAAAGATAAATTATTTTCACTAAAGTACCCACTTTAGTACCCACCCATTTATATCATTCATCTTTTCCAACATGTCCATTGGTCCTGAATTACAATTTTATTTAAGTATTCATCAAAACAAAATATTTAAATTTCACTGGTGAAATCATGTTTTGAAAATCTGATGCATTTTTCTCTAGTGGATAATTTTTACCTTAAGAAGGAAAATTCAAGTAGCCCGGCTGGCTCAGCAGTTTAGTGCCACCTTCAGCCCAGGGCCTGATCCTGGAGACCTGGGATCGAGTCCCATATCGGGCTATCTGCATGGAGCCTGCTTCTCCCTCTTCCTGTGTCTCTGCCTCTCTCTCTCTCTCTCTCTCTCTCTGTCTCTTATGAATAAATAAATAAAAATTTTTAAAAATGATCCTTACAAAAATAAGGAAATTTGAAAAATGGATTAAGAAGAGACACCTGGATGAATCAGTTGGTTAAACATCTGTCTGGCTCAGGTCATGATCCCAGGGCCTGGGATTGAGTCCCACATAAGCTCTTCCCTGAGCAGGGAGTCCACTTCTCCATCAGCACCTCCCCTTACACATGCATTGTCTTTTTCTCTCTCTCAAATAACTAAAAAAAATTAAATAGGTTAAGAAATTATAGTTCTGGTGTTATTCAGGGTAATCTTTTACTGGTAAATGATATATACCTGCAGTGATTTTCAGCTAAGTAATTTTGCATTTATAAGGAAGTTGGTTTTGCCAAGAAAACAATTATAAATATATAATTATTTATTAATATAACTCTATATTTTCAAGTTTGTATTTGTGTGTTCCCCAAAGACTTAATAAAATACAAAATTATCATGAAACAATAGTTTAAAATAACATGTTTGGAAATTAAATTTGTAATTTTTACCTTCGCAAGTTTGCATAATCCTGTCCTTCATAAATCTTTTTTTTTTTTTTTGCAGTGCAGTTTAGTCAGAATTGTATTCTCTATTTCAGATAAAAGAAAACAAAAAGAGGAATCAGAGAAGATGATATCAGGGAGCATGTGGAAAGATCCAGTTTTCCACGTCCCTGTGATATTTTTGAAATGCCAACTACAGACTTTAGGAAAAAAGGTTAGTTAAAGAAGTTGTCTCAAATCTAAATGCCATGTTTCAGATTTCTAATTGAGCTCAGCTATTTCATTGTATTTTAAACCTTGTTTTTCCTCCGCAACACAGTCATATTTTGGGATGTCTGGGTCGCTAAGTGATTGTCTGCCTTTGCATCAGGTCCTGATCCAGGGGCCTTGGGATCAAGGCTCCCTTCAGGGAACCTGCTTCTCCCTTTATGTCTCTGCCCCTCTCTGTGTCTCTCATGAATAAAGAAATAAAATCTTTTACAAAGAAAAAAAATTGTCATATTTTTATAAACTTATTTTTTATTGGTGTTCAATTTGCCAACATAATGAATAACACCCAGTGCTCATCCCATCAAGTGCGCACCTCAGTGCCCATCACCCAGTCACCCCCAACCCCGCCCACCTCCTCTTCCACGACCCCTAGTTCCTCTAGTTCTGTACTTAGATCAAGGAGTGATTTCATTAAATATTTTATTTCTAGGGTCACATTAAGGTACATAAAATGAATTGGTTTAAACTTCATTCAAATGTGTAAAAAATAATTTAGAATCATTAAATAACTATAAATAACAAAGAGAATAAACATGTAATATCTTTCATTCATTAATTATGTCATGCATTTTGCTTAACATTTCTCTTATATGTTCTCATTTTAATGATCACTACAACCCAAAGGATGCATTCAGTATTCTCATTTTTGAAAAATAGAGGCAAGTGTACTGGGGCAAAATTCATGGTTCCCCTTCACACAAATCTGATTTCAGTTATCTGATTTTAAATAGCTTTCAGTTAGGAAAGGGAGTTGGAAAGTAGGTCTGGAAAATTACAGCACCTTTATACACACAACACACATAAATCCATGTGACTTATCTTTTCCATTCCTATTTTTTCTTTATTTTTTAAATAAATTAATTTTTTAATGGTGTTCAATTTACCAACATACAGAATAACACTCAGTGCTCATCCCGACAAGTGTCCCCCTCGGTGCCCATCACCCATACACCCCCACCCCCTGCCCTCCTCCCCTTCCACCAACCTTAGATGGTTTCCCAGAGTTAGGAGTCTTTATGATCTGTCTCCCTTTCTGATATTTCCCACACATTTCTTCTCCCTTCCCTTATATACCGTTTCACTATTATTTATATTCCCCAAATGAATGAGAACATACACTGTTTGTTCTTCTCTGATTTACTTACTTCACTCAGCATAATACCCTCCAGTTCAATCCATGTTGAAGCAAATGGTGGGTATTTGTCGTTTCTAATGGCTGAGGAATATTCCACTGTATACATAAACGACATCATCCTTATCCATTCATCTTTTGACGGACACCGAGGCTCCTTCCACAGTTTGGCTATTGTGGACATTGCTGCTAGAAACATCGGGTTGCAGGTGTCCCGGCGTTTCATTGCATCTGAATCTTTGGGTTAAATCCCCAACAGTGCAATTGCTGGGTCATAGGGCAGGTCTATTTTTAACTCTTTGAGGAACCTCCACATGGTTTTCCAGAGTGGCTGCACCGGTTCACATTCCCACCAACAGTGTAAGAGGGTTCCCTTTTTCCCGCATCCTCTCCAACATTTCTTGTTTCCTGACTTGTTAATTTTCCCCATTCTCACTGGTGTGAGGTGGGATCTCATTGTCGTTTTGATTTGTATTTCCCTGATGGCAAGTGATGCAGAGCATTTTCTCAGGTGCATGTTGGCCATGTCTATGTCTTCCTCTGTGAGATTTCTCTTCATGTCTTTTGCCCATTTCATGATTAGATTGTTTGTTTCTTTGTTGTTGAGTTTAATAAGTTCTTTATACATCTTGGAAACTAGCCCTTTATCTGATACGTCATTTGCAAATATCTTCTCCTATTCTGTAGGTTGTCTTTCAGTTTTGTTGACTGTATCCTTTGCTGTGCAAAAGCTTCTTATCTTGATAAAGTCCCAACAGTTCATTCATTTTTGCTTTTGTTTCTTTTGCCTTCGTGGATGTATCTTGCAAGAAGTTACTGTGGCCAAGTTCAAAAACGGTGTTGCCTGTGTTCTCTTCTAGGATTTTGATGGAATCTTGTCTCACCTTTAGATCTTTCATCCATTTTGAGTTTATCTTTGTGTATGATGAAAGAGAGTGGTCTAGTTTCATTCCTCTGCATGTGAATGTCCAATTTTCCCAGCACCATTTATTGAAGAGACTGTCTTTCTTCCAATGGATAGGCGTTCCTCCTTTATCGAATATTAGTTCACCATAAAGTTGAGGGTCCACTTCTGGGTTCTCTATTCTGTTCCGTGATCTATGTGTCTGTTTTTGTGCCAGTACCACACTGTCTTGATGACCACAGCTTTGTAGTACAACCTGAAATCTGGCATTGTGATGCCCCCAGATATGGTTTTCTTTTTTAAAATTCCCCTGGCTATTCGGGGTCTTTCCTGATTCCACATAAATCTTAAAATAATTTGTTCTAACTCTCTGAAGAAAGTCCATGGTATTTTGATAGGGATTGCATTAAACGTGTAAATTGCCCTGGGTGACATTGATATTTTCACAGTATAAATTCTGCCAATCCATGAGCATGCAATATTTCTCCATCTCTTTGTGTCTTCCTCAATTTCTTTCAGAAGTGTTCTATAGTTTTTAGGGTATAGATCCTTTCCCTCTTTGGTTAGGTTTATTCCTAGGTATCTTATGCTTTTGGGTGCAATTGTAAATGAGATCGACTCCTTAATTTCTCTTTTTTCAGTCTCATTGTTAGTGTATAAAAATGCCACTGATTTCTGGGCATTGATTTTGTATCCTGCCATGCTACCAAATTGCTGTATGAGTTCTAGCAATCTTGGGGTGGAGACTTTTGGGTTTTCTATATAGAGTATCATGTCATCGACAAAGAGGGAGAGTTTGACTTCTTCTTTGCCAATTTGCATGCCTTTAATGTCTTTTTGTTGTCTGATTGTTGAGGCTAGGACTTCCAATACTATGTTGAATAGCAGTGGTGAGAGTGGACATCCCTGTCTTGTTCCTAATCTTAGGGGAAAGGCTCCCAGTGCTTCCCCATTGAGAATGATATTTGCTGTGGGCTTTTCGTAGATGGCTTTTAAGATGTTGAGGAAAGTTCCCTCTATCCCTACACTCTGAAGAGTTTTGATCAGGAATGGATGCTGTATTTTGTCAAATGCTTTCTCTGCATCTAATGAGAGGATCATATGGTTCTTGGTTTTTCTCTTGTTGATATGATGAATCACATTGATTGTTTTACAAGTGTTGATCAGCCTTGTGTCCCAGGGATAAATCCTACTTGGTCATGGTGAATACTTTTCTTAATGTTCTGTTGGATCCTATTGACTAGTATCTTGTTGAGAGTTTTTCCATCCATGTTCATCAGGGATATTGGTCTGTAATTCTCCTTTTTGGTGGGGTCTTTGGTTTTGGAATTAAGGTGATGCTGGCCTCATAGAACGAATTTAGAAGTACTCCATCTCTTTCTATTTTTCCAAATAGCTTGAGTAGAATAGGTATGATTTCTTCTTTAAACATTTGATAGAATTCCCCTGGAAGCCATCTGGCCCTGGACTCTTGTGTCTTGGGAGGTTTTGGATGACTGATTCAATTTTCTCCCTGGTTATTGGCCTGTTCAGGTTTTCTATTTCTTCCTGTTCCAGTTTTGGTGGTTGGTGGCTTTCCAGGAATCCATCCATTTCTTCTAGATTGACTAATTTATTGGTGTATAGCTGTTCATAATATGTTTTTAAAATCGTTTGTATTTCCTTGGTGTTGGTAGTGATCTCTCCTTTATCATTCATGATTTTATTAATTTGAGTCTTCTCTCTCTTCTTTTTAATAAGGTTGGCCCATGGTTTATCTATCTTATTAATTCTTTCAAATAACCAACTCCTGGTTCTGTTGATCTGTTCCACAGTTCTTCTGGTCTCGATTTCGTTGAGTTCTGCTCGAATGTTTATTAACTCTCTTCTTCTGTTGGTTGTAGGGTCCATCTGCTGTTTTTTTCTCTAGCTCCTTTATGTGTAAGGTTAGCTTTTGTATTTGAGTTCTTTCCAGTTTTTGAATGGATGCTTGTATTGCGATGTATTTCCCCCTTAGGACTGCTTTTGCTGCATCCCAAAGATTTTGAATGGTTGTATCTTCATTCTCATTAGTTTCCATGAATCTTTTAAAATCTTCCTTAATTTACTGGTTGACTCTTTCATCTTTTCTCAGGATGGTCCTTAACCTCCACGTGTTTGAAGTCCTTCCAAACTTCTTGTTGTGATTTAGTTCTAATTTCAAGGCATTATGGTCTGAGAATATGCAGGGGATGATTCCAATCTTTTGGTATTGGTTCAGACCCGATTTGTGACCCATTATGTGGTCTATTCTGGAGAAAGTTCCATGTGCACTTGAGAAGAATGTGTATTCAGTTGATCTTGGATGTAAAGTTCTGTAGATATCTGTGAAATCCATCTGGTCCAATGTATCATTTAAAGCTTTTGTTTCTTTGGAGATGTTGTGCTTAGAAGACGTATCGAGGGTAAAAAGAGCTAGATTGAAGTCACCAAGTATAAGTGTATTATTATCTAAGTATTTCTTCACTTTGGTTATTAATTGGTTTAAATATTTGGCAGCTCCCACATTAGGGGCATATATATTGAGGATTGTTAAGTCCTCTTGTTGGATAGATCCTTTAAGTATGAGATAGTGTACCTCTTCATCTCTCACTACAGTCTTTGGGGAAAATTTTAGTTCATCTGATATAAGCATGGCTACCCCTGCTTTCTTTTGAGGACCATTTGAATGGTAAATGGTTCTCCAACCTTTTATTTTCAGGTTGTAGGTGTCCTGTCTAAAATGAGTCTCTTGTAGACAGCAAATAGATGGGTCCTGCTTTTTGTCCAGTCTGACACCCTGCACCTTTTGATGGGGTCATTAAGCCCGCTCATGTTCAGAGTTACTATTGAAAGATATGAGTTTAGTGTCATCATGATATCTATTCAGTCCTTGTATTTGTGGATTGTTGCACTGAACTTCTTCTTAAATGGGAATTTTAAGAGTCCCCCTTAAGATTTCTTTCAGAGCTGGTTTGGAGGTCACATATACTTTCAGTTCCTGCCTGTCTTGGAAGCTCTTTATCTCTCCTTCCATTTTGAATGAGAGCCTTGCTCGATAAAGTATTCTTGGTTGCATGTTCTTCTCATTTAGGACCCTGAATATATCCTGCCAGCCCTTTCTTGCCTGCCAGGTCTCTGTGGAGAGGTCTGCTGTTACCCTAATATTCCTCCCCATAAAGTCAGGGATTTCTTGTCTCGTGCTCCTTTTCCTGGATCTGAATGCCTCTTTCCCTTCCCAGATTAGGAAAGTTTTCAGCTATGATTTGTTCAAATACATATTCTGGCCGTCTGTTCCTTTCGGCACCCTCGGGAACCCCAATTAAACGTAGGCTTTTCTTCCTCAGGCTGTCGTTTATTTCTCTTACTGTGTCTTCATGGTCTTTTAATTGTCTGTCTCTTTTTTCCTCAGTTTCCCTCTTTGCCATCAACTTGTCTTCTATGTCACTCACTCGTTCTTCCACCTCGTTAACCCTCGTCGTTAGGACTTCTAGTTTGGATTGCATCTCATTCAATTGATTTTTAATTTCTGCCTGATTGGATCTAAATTCTGCAGTCATGAAGTCTCTTGAGTCCTTTATGCTTTTTTCTAGAGCCGCGAGTAGCTGTTTAATAGTGCTTCAGAATTGGCTTTCTGACATTGAATTGTAATCCAGATTTTGTAAGTCTGTGGGAGAGAAGACTGTTTCTGATTCTTTCTTTTGAGGTGAGGTTTTCTTTCTACTCAGTTTGCTAAGTGTAGAGTGGCCAAAAACAAGTTGTATTGGGAAAAGGAGAAAAAGAGAGGAGAGAAAGAAGAAAAGAAAGAGAAAAAGAAAAAAGAAAAAAAGAAAAACGAGAAGAAAAAGAGAAAGAATAAGAAAGAAAGGGGAAAAAAAGGATGGGAGAAGCAAACAGAAATCAAAAAGAAAGAAAAACACGGGGGAGTATCCTCTGATTCTGTCTACTTTAAGTCCCTTGACTTCCTCTGGAACTGGTCCGTCTAGCTGGTCTTCTGGGGGAGGGGCCTGTTGTGCTGATTCTCAGGTGTTAGCACTTGGGGGAGCTGCTCTGGCTCCTGCCTGGTGCATGGCTCGGTGGGGGCTGTTTACCCCGTGAGGCCCCAGGAGGAACTATCCCAGTGGCGGGGCCAGCTCTGGAGCCCTGGAGTCAGCTCCCACAGTAACCCCAGAGCTCTCCGTCTGCAGGGCCTGGAGGCTCCCGGCAGGGCCGCGGATCTGCTCAGCTCGGGGCAGGAGCGTCCTCGCTGTCCTGGGCCCTCCCGGCCTCTGCCTGTCCCGGGGGAGGCCGGATCCTGGGCTGTGTCCTGGCGCCCTGTGCTCCGGGACCTGCGCTTTTGGATTCGGCTCCCGCCCTGCAGCCCCCTCCGCGGAGCCGCCCCGGAGCTCCCTGAGCTGCTCCCGCCCCGCAGCCCCCTCCGCGGAGCCGCCCCCGAGCCCCCCGAGCTGCTCCGGGTCCCCGTGCGCGCTGCAGCCCTTAGGGAGCTCGGCGCACTCTCCCGGGGCGCAGGTGTCTGTTAGTGTCCCCGGGAGCCCGAGGGCATCCCCGCCCTCCTGGGTCCTGCTCCAACTCCCCGCGAGCCCCTTTCCGCCCGGGAAGGTTGGTGCAGCTCCTGCTCCTCCGGGACGGGGCTCTCCTGTCCTGGGGACACTCGCCCCGGCCTCAGCCCAGCTCCTCGCGGGGCCCCTCCCCCTTGGATCCCTTTTGTGTCTTTATTTCTTTTTCCCCCGTCTTCCTACCTTGATAGAATCATGAACTCTTCTCACTGTAGCATTCCAGCTGGTCTCTCTTTAAATCTCAGGCCGAATTCGTAGATTTTCAGGATGATTTGAAGGTTATCTAGGTAATTTGGTGGGGACAGGTGACTTGGGGACCCTACTCTCCCACCGTCTTGCCCCGCCTCACCTTCATGCACTGATGACAGGAATGCAAGGAGATGCAGCCACAGTAGAAAACACTATGGAGGACCCTCAAAAAATTAAAAATAGAACTATTCTATGAATCAATACTCACATTATTTAATATTTACCAATAAAATAAAATAGTAATTGAAAGAAATGCATGCACCTTTATGTTTATAGCAGCACTATTTACAATAGCTAAGATATGGAAACAGCCCAAGTGTCCATGAAATGATTTATGGATAGAGAAGGAGTTGTATGGATATACAATGGAACATTACTCAATCATAAAAAGGAATTAAATCTTGTTATTTGCAACAAAATGGATAGAACTAGAGAGTGCTAGTTATGCTAAGTGAAACAAGTGAAATAAGTCAGTCAGAGAAAGATAAATACCATATTATTTCATTCACATGTGGAATTTAAGAAAGAAAATAAATGGGCAAAGGAAAGAGAGGGGAGAGAGACAGACAACCAAGAAACAGACTCTTAACTATTGAGAAGAAACTGATGGTTACTGGAGGGGAGATGGCTGGAGGGATGCATGAAGTAGATGATGGAGGTTAAGAGTGGGGCATGTCATGATGAGCACTAACGGTGTATGGCATTGTTGAATCAACTATATGTTTTCATCTTTCATTTTTATTCATCTACACCTTATTGTCTGACTTTATCATGATCTGCTTATGCAGTTGGGGTCCTGTATTTCCAATGCTGCAAAGGTGATTGTTGCCCAAATCTACTGGAGCTTTTGTTCAAAAGCTCTGATTAATTTTACAACCTGAAGTGGAATTTCTGTGATATAGGACAAGAGTTATTTCCCAATTTTATAGAGAATACCAAACTTCTTCCCAAAATTATAAAATATGCACTGCATGAGACATCTTTGGGAACTCATAACAACTAATTTTATCACTCACAATTGTTGTTGTGTGTATTTTTTGTATTATTATTATTTTTTTTAATAATAAGTTTATTTTTTATTGGAGTCCAATTTGCCAACATACAGAATAACACCCAGTGCTCATCATGTCAAGTGCTCCCTTCAGTGCCCGTCACCCACTCACCCCCACCCCCTGCCCTCCTCCCATTCCACCACCCCTAGTTCGTTTCCCAGAGTTAGGAGTCTTTATGCTCTGTCTCCTTTTCAGATTATTTCCTACCCATTTCTTCTCCCTTCCATTCTATTCCCTTTCACTATTATTTGTATTCCCCAAATGAATGAAACCATATAATGTTTGTCCTCCTCCGATTGACTTACTTCACTCAGCATAATACCCTCCAGTTCCATCCACGTCGAAGCAAATGGTGGGTATTTGTCGTTTCTAATGGCTGAGTAATATTCCATTGTATACATAAACCACATCTTCTTTATCCATTCATCTTTCTTTTTTTTTTAATTTATTATTTTTTTTTATTGGTGTTCAATTTACTAACATACAGAATAATACCCAGTGCCCGTCACCCATTCACTCCCACCCCCCGCCCTCCTCCCCTTCTACTACCCCTAGTTCGTTTCCCAGAGTTAGCAGTCTTTACGTTCTGTCTCCCTTTCTGATATTTCCCACACATTTCTTCTCCCTTCCCTTATTTTCCCTTTCACTATTATTTATATTCCCCAAATGAATGAGAACATATAATGTTTGTCCTTCTCCGACTGACTTACTTCACTCAGCATAATACCCTCCAGTTCCATCCACGTTGAAGCAAATGGTGGGTATTTGTCATTTCTAATAGCTGAGTAATATTCCATTGTATACATAAACCACATCTTCTTTATCCATTCATCTTTCGTTGGACACCGAGGCTCCTTCCACAGTTTGGCTATAGTGGCCATTGCTGCTAGAAACATCGGGGTGCAGGTGTCCCGGCGTTTCATTGCATTTGTATCTTTGGGGTAAATCCCCAACAGTGCAATTGCTGGGTCGTAGGGCAGGTATATTTTTAACTGTTTGAGGAACCTCCACACAGTTTTCCAGAGTGGCTGCACCAGTTCACATTCCCACCAACAGTGTAAGAGGGTTCCCTTTTCTCCGCATCCTCTCCAACATTTGTGGTTTCCTGCCTTGTTAATTTTCCCCATTCTCACTGGTGTGAGGTGGTATCTCATTGTAGTTTTGATTTGTATTTCCCTGATGGCATGTGATGCAGAGCATTTTCTCATGTGCTTGTTGGCCATGTCTATGTCTTCCTCTGTGAGATTTCTGTTCATGTCTTTTGCCCATTTCATGATTGAATTGTTTGTTTCTTTGGTGTTGAGTTTAATAAGTTCTTTATAGATCTTGGAAACTAGCCCTTTATCTGATACATCATTTGCAAATATCTTCTCCCATTCTGTAGGTTGTCTTTGAGTTTTGTTGACTGTATCCTTTGCTGTGCAAAAGCTTCTTATCTTGATGAAGTCCCAATAGTTCATTTTTGCTTTTGTTTCTTTTGCCTTTGTGGATGTATCTTGCAAGAAGTTACTATGGCCGAGTTCAAAAAGGGTGTTGCCTGTGTTCTTCTCTAGGATTTTGATGGAATCTTGTCTCACATTTAGATCTTTCATCCATTTTGAGTTTATCTTTGTGTATGGTGCAAGAGAGTGGTCTAGTTTCATTCTTCTGCATGTGGATGTCCAATTTTCCCAGCACCATTTATTGAAGAGACTGTCTTTCTTCCAATGGATAGTCTTTCCTCCTTTATCGAATATTAGTTGCCCATAAAGTTCAGGGTCCACTTCTGGATTCTCTATTCTGTTCCACTGATCTATGTGTCTGTTTTTGTGCCAGTACCACACTGTATTATTTTTAAGTTAGCAATTTTAGTACATGTAGTAGTATTACATGTGGTCTTACTTTGTATTTGTTTGATTAGCACAATATTTAATATTTCATTTTATATCAAATTGTCACAGTTCATATAGCCATGCTAATATTGCTAGACATTTGGATTTTTCCCATTTTTGACTACCCTGAACAATGCTTCTATGAATCTTCTTGTATATTTCTTTTGATATATGTGATTAAACATTTCTGTTTCTCATAAACTCATGGGTAAATTTTTTCGCTGTCAGGACATCAATATATTGTGTTAGTAAACCATGCAACATAATTTACTAAATGTTTGTATCAATTCATATTCTCAGAATTAGTGTATAAGACTCCCAGCTACTCCATATATTTTTCCATACTCGGTAGTATTTTTAATTTTAACCATTCTATTAGATTATGTGACAGAATTCATTTTGGTTGGAATTTCCATTTCCCTAATTAGTTATATATATTGTACATATATATAGTGTATTATATGTACTATTAGTAGATAATAAATTATGTACTATTACATTTACTATATATTATATATATTAGTATATTACATAATAGTAATTTAGTGATTAATACACTATAAACTAGGGACCCTGGGTGGCTCAGCAGTTTAGCACCTGCCTCTGGCCAAGGGCACAATCCTGGAGTCCCAGGATGGAGTCTCGTGTCAGGCTTCCTGCATACAGCTAGCTTCCCCCTCTGCCTGTGTCTCTGCCTCTCTCTCTGTCTTTCATGAATAAATAAATAAAATCTAAAAAAATACACTATAAACTAGTGTAAATTGATAATAATTATTGGTTGATAACAGTTGATGTACATCATTATATATTATTATTGATTAATATATATAATTCTTATTACATAATTATAAATATTCAGTATATAATAACATAACAAATATAATTGTAAACATGTATTTTAAACATAGCATATGATATATTATATATTTTAATTATATAAATGTAATTAGAACTTAATGGCAGTTAGTTTATATATTATTTATTAGTTGATATATATATATATATAAGAGTATTATGTTTTATTCCATACCAGATCACAGTTCTTACTCTATTTTCCTACTGAGTTGCAACTTTAAAATGAATCAGCAACAATTATTTATCTATTCTTTATGTAATCTTCTGAAGACACATGTAGCAAATACCTCTTCACACTCTGGCTATCCCTTACTTAACAGTGTCTTTTTGTTTAACAGTTTCTAATTTTATTGTAATTAAGCAAAATCTTCTTTTATATTTTGTGTTTTTCTTAGCCCTCTTCCCTAGGAGTCAGAGCCTTCAGTATGGATCAAGTACAAATATTTATTTTGGAGTATGACAGAAAAATAAATGCTTCCGTCAGGAGATTGAATGTGGGGATGAGGAAAGCAAGGAAAAATGATGTATTACCATATGGCCTGCTCATAGCTCTCACAGGAGAATCTACCTGGGCACATGATCCTTTTCCAGATATGTGGACTGGAGACCCTAGACTCTGGACAAGAAATAAATTGTTGAACTCATTTCAGTCCCCTGCAGACTTCTTGGTTGAGTCGTCAAACCATTTTGGGGGCACTTGGGTAAGCAAATCAAGCATATTGATCCATAATGTTCTATGTGGCACAAAATGGTAGGAAGGCCACACATTTACATGTGTCTTGTCATCCTGGCTGTGTACACATAGCTAATGTAGAGGGCTCAGCCTTCCCAGGGAAGCAGCAGGTTCGCCCCGGAAGGCAGAGTTACACAGGTCCAGTTTAAGCTGCTCAGTCATGGATATAGTTGAGGAAAAGAAAGTGGGTGAGTTTCTAGCACAGAACATAGGGAACTCAAAGAGGAGCTGGAGATAAATCCAATAGAAAAATGTATTTTATTGAATAAATTTTCCCTACCCATAAGTAATGAAGATGTTTTTCCTTGTTACATTCTAAACATGATATAAATGTATGTTTTAGGGAAGTTCTATTTTTAATTCTTTGAGGAACCTCCACACAGTTTTCCAGAGTGGCTGCACCAGTTCACATTCCCACCAACAGTGCAAGAGGGTTCTGCTTTCTCCACATCCTCCCCAACATTTGTTGTTTCCCGTCTTGTTAACTTTCACTATTCTCATTTGTGTGAGGTGGTATCTCATTGTGGTTTTGATTTGTATTTCCCTGATGGCCAGTGATGCGGAGCATTTTCTCATGTGCTTGTTGGCCACATGTATATCTTCCTTGGTAAAATTTCTGTTCATCTCTTTTGCCCATTTCATGATTGGATTGTTTGTTTCTGTGCTGTTGAGTTTAATAAGTTCTTTATAGATCTTGGATACTAGCCCTTTATCTGATACGTCATTTGTAACTGTCTTCTCCCATTCTGTAGGTAGTTTTTTAGTTCTGTTGACTGTTTCTTTTGCTGTGCAGAAGCTTTTTATCTTGATTAAGTCCCAATAATTCATTTATGCTTTTGTTTCCCTTGCCTTCATGGATGTATCTTGCAAGAAGTTGCTGTGGCCAAGTTCACAAAGGGTGTTGCCTGTGTTCTCCTTTAGGATTTTGATGGATTCTTGTCTCACATTTAGATCTTTCATCCATTTTGAGTTTATCTTTGCCCTACGACCCAGAAAATGCACTGCTGGGGATTTACCCCAAAGATACAGATGCAATGAAATGCCAGGACACCTGCACCCTTATGTTTATAGCAGCAACGTCCACAATAGCCAAACTGTGGAACGAGCCTTGGTATCCACCGAAAGATGAATGAATAAAGAAGATGTGGTATATGTATACAATGGAATATTACTCAGCCATTAGAAATGACAAATACCCATGTGGATGGAACTGGAGGATATTATGCTGAGTGAAATAAGTCAATCAGAGAAGGACAAATATTATATGGTCTCATTCATTTTGGGGAATATAAAAAAATAGTGAAAGGGAATAAATTGGAAAGGAGAGAAAATGAGTGAAAATATCATTGAGGGTGACAAAACATGAGAGACACCTAACTCTGGGAAATCAACAAGGGGTAGTGGAAAGGGAGGTGGGTGGGGGGTTGGGGTGACTGGGTGATGGGCACTGAGGGGGACATTTGGTGGGATGAGCACTGGGTGTTATGCTAAATGTTGGCAAATTGAACTCCAATAAAAAAAAAGAAGTCCAAAAAATAAATAAATGTATGTTTTATAATCAGATATACCTGGCAATGTTGTGTGTGTGTGTGTGTGTGTGTGTGTGTGTGTGTGTCTGGTTAGGAGATTGGGTGATTTTATTTATTCTGTGTGGCTATATAAGCAGCATCACCTCTTATCTTGCAATGACTTTTCCATCCTGTATTTTAAAACATCCTTGGGTGTCAAGGAAAAAAAAAGAAAGAAAATCTTTCTGTAATCCATTGTAATTTGTTACTGTGTTTATTAATTTTTTATTTTTAATTTGTATTGTGTTTATTAATTTTTGTTACTGTGTTTATTAAATTTTTATCAGTTTTGAACAATTCTCAGGGATTTTACCACATGCTTTCTCTAAAATAGAGAAAATAGGGAAAATCCCTTCCTGAGTTCCTTAAAAGAATTATAAAATCATGGATGAGCTTACATCTTATTTAGCCACAAACAGGGGTCACCTTTTTCAATTTCCATCTTCTCTAGGATATTGATCCAGAAAATCTTTTTTTAAAGATTTTATCTATTTATTCATCACACACACACACACACACACACACACACACAGGCAGAGACACAGGCAGAGAGAGAAGCAGGCTCCCTGCATGGAGCCTGATGTGACACTCGATCCCGGGACCCTTGTATTACGTCCTCGATCGAAGGCAGGCGCTAAACCGCTGAACCACCCAGGGATCCCCTAATCCAGAAACTCTATAATGTTGCTTTTCCTTTTAGGTTTTATTGATTTTAAACAAATTATAATATTTCACACAGGGGATCCCTGGATGGCTCAGTGGGGTTGAGCCTCTACCTTTGGCTTAGGGCGTAATCCTGTAGTTCTGGGATCCAGTCCCACATCAGGCTCCCTGCATGGAGCCTGCTTCTCCCTCTGTCTTTGTCTCTGCTTCTCTCTCTCTCTCTCTCTCTCTCTCATAAATAAATAAATAAAATTTTTAAAAATATATATTTCACATAGATTTGTTTAGTCAACTTTAGCTTAAAAGTTTAACCTGAATGAACTAACTTGCAGTTACTGGAACTGTAAGTCCCTTTCTTGCCTTTCACTTAGTAATGTATCTTAAAATCATCCCATACAAGTGCACAAAGAACTATTCCCACTTTTACTTACATACAGTATTCTATTAACATGATATACCAGGACTTAATAAGTTTCTTGTTGATGGGCAGTTTTCCTGTTTCCAAATATTTGCTTTGGGCAACAATGCATATCCCATTAGATATTTGCTTCCATAAGATACTTTACCTTGGAGTAAGTGCATCTGCAAAGAACATCTACAGAAGTTATATATTACTAAACCCAAGAATAACTTTTATTCTGTTTTGGTCTTTCATTGGCCATTTCACCAAGAGGTGAATATGTTGCTCTAAGACTTCATTTCTGTTTCACTCTGTGATTATGTTGATGACTAGTTCTTAGAATTGAGAGGGAGACTGAGATGGGAAAATGCAGTCTGGCATCATGATAGGAATAGTCTCCTTATGTATTACTTACGAGTAGAATGATTTGAGATGCAAATAATCATGGTTTGTGGAAGCACTGGAAGTTTAATATTTCTAAAGAGCTAAACCTAAAATTTATTTTTTAAAGATTTTATTTCTTTATTCATAAGAGAGAGAGAGAGAGGCAGAGACATAGGCAGAGGGAGAAGCAGGCTCCATACAGGGAGCCGGACGTGGAACTCAATCCCAGGACTCCAGGATCATGTCCTGAGACTAAGGCAGATGCTTAACTGCTGAGCCACCCAGGTATCCCTAAACCTAAAATTTAAAAGAAAATTTAAAAGTTACAAAGTGAAAGTTCTTTACAAGTAGTAGCTGTGATAGAATTTTACATTTTGCTGCATTTTCAGATTTTTAAAAAGATTTTATTTATTGATCCATGAGAGACACAGAGAGAGAAGCAGAGACACAGGCAGAGGGAGGGGTAGGCTCCATGCAGGGACTTGATGTGGAAATTGATCCCGAGATCCCAGCAGATTAATTGACCTGAGCAAAAGGCAAATGCTCAACCACTGAGCCACCCAGGCATCCCTCATTTTAAGATATTTAAACTGGGGCTTCCTTCTCCTGGATGGCCAAGCAGATGGGGACAATCACACTTTAGAAGATATTTCCCTGCAGGGATTCCACTATGTTTAGAATACAGACCACATTTCTTACCCTGACCTGATGGTAAAACTGCTCTGTTTCTCACACTTACTGCTTTCTGCTGTCCTTCAGCCTTCTAGGGTTTGGGAACTTCTTTTTGAGGTTAAAAGACCAGCCTCTGTATCATGTCAGAGTAGCCTTTCTGACTATTGTACTTGATAAATGTGACATTTTCCCCCTGACATTATTAATGTCCAGTATTACTTTATAATGTGCACTTTATAAGTGTATGGCTTACACCAGCATGTGGAGTCCACAAGGCCAGAGGATGTATCTACTTGTCCATAACTTTTCCATAGTAACAAGATTGCTATGCAGCACATATCTAGAATTAATAAAGAGTTAGTAGATACAAATGAATTTCTAAAATAACCTTCCAGTTGCATGTGGCCAAGAATTTCTAGTCTACTTTTGCTAAATGAGTAATTGTATTATCGCTGAGTTTAGAGATCATACCAGTAGTATAAAGTCTAAAAAATAAAACTAAAAAGTAACCTTAAATATCACATTCAAAGAAAAAAAGTATTCTTTTTAATTCAGGAAGAAAATCTAGCTGCAGTAGAGCAAATAAATGAGATGTATCATAGACTGAAGAATTTGGCTTGCACTTCACTGCTTATCTGAATGGTAAGGGGAAATTTTGGAAATGAACCCTTAACTTTGTGTAGAAAAATTATTCAGGTATATGTTCCCTTGAATGTGTCATATAGCATGTTCACAATTTCCCTGAACTTATATCACATTTCAATAAGTGCAGTTAGTCCACAACAAAATTCAAATAAATGCCCCCAGGATTTGCATGACATAGCACTCCATTTTTCTGTGGAGGACACTACAATATCTGTGTGTATTTTTTTTTTCATACCACCAAGCATTTAACTCAATTCTCCTGGTACACTGAGTAGGTCTTCCACAAACTCAACTCAATTCTGATACTATATGCCTGAAGATAGCATCAGATTCCATCAGTTAGTGGCTCGAACCCACAAGACTGTTCTACTTCATGTGTCAATTGCATACTCACATCGTTACCTGTGCTTGTGATCTACCAGCTATAACTTGGAGGTTTCCACAAGCCTCTCCTTGGATTTAATTAATCTGCTAGAGTGAGGTAAAACCTCAGAAAATTAGATTACTTACCAGAATGCTGTTTTATTAAAAGCATATTAAAATGTACAAACAAACAGCCAGATGAAAAGGTACATAGGGTGAGATCTGGAACAGTCTCAAACACAGGACCTTCTATCCTCATGGAATTAGGGACCCACACATGGATTCATTCTAGTTCTTAAACTGGAAGCTCTCTGAACCCAGGCTTGAACCTGGGTTTTGGTGGAAGCATCATTACATTGGCAAGGTTGATTAAATCTTTGGCTACTGGTGATTGAAGTCCATATTCAGCTACTTATCCCATCCTGGAGGTCAGGGGAGTGGGATTGAAAGTTCCAAGTTTCTCCTGGCAACCAAACGTCATTCTTAGGTAATTTAAGGATTTTCAAAAGTCACCTAATTTACACAGCAATCTACAAATTTATAGCTCTAGTCAGTTGGAAAATTCCAGGTGTTGTAGGAACTCTGTACCAGGAATGGGGAATGACAAAGATGAATAACATAAGAAATTAAAAGTGGCCAGAGAAAGATATTGGGAGATTGGAGTTGGGCAATGAATAAAAAGTTGGTGAATAGACTCCTAAATATTAACTTTTTCCATAAAAACTAATACTCCTACATATGACATTAACCACCTTTAGGAACAGGCTTGATGTAACTTATGTGTGTTAGTAAAACACCAGTAGTAAAACTTTTGTGCTATATAATTTAATGTCATAATAGCATATAATTTCAAGCTATGCAAGGTCATATTTATATTTTAGATGTTGTAGCAGAAACCTTGAGTATTTATGATTTCATTTTATATGGTTCATGCTGTAACTTCCTAACTATTTGTCTGCATGATCCTGGGGGCATCACAATGCCAGATTTCAGGTTGTACTACAAGCTGTGGTCATCAAGACAGTGTGGTACTGGCACAAAAACAGACACATAGATCAATGGAACAGAAGAGAGAACCCAGAAGTGGACCCTGAACTTTATGGTCAACTAATATTCGACAAAGGAGGAAAGACTATCCACTGGAAAAAAGACAGTCTCTTCAATTAATGGTGCTGGGAAAATTGGACATCCACATGCATGATCCTAAATAAATAATTTCCTAAGTATAAACATCTTAAGTTCATTTAAATATATACATTTTTATTTGAATGTACAATAAATTGTCATTTTTCTTGTATTTCTATAAAGAACACTTAATCTCAGTATTTTTATTGACATTTTAAAAAATCTTATATAAAATAAGCCCCTCAAATTAGTTTCATAGGGATGCCTGGGTGGCTCAGTGGTTGAGTGTCTGCCTTTGGCTCAGGGTATGATCCTGGAGTTCTGGGATCCAGTCCCACATTGGGTTCCCTGCATGGAGCCTACTTCTCCCTCTGCCTGTGTCCCTGCCTCTCTTTTTTTGTGCTCTCATGAATAAATAAGTTTCATAAAAGGAGGTTAGGATGAGATAAACTTTAGTTCTTAATTATAATTAAGATTCAGTAGAACAACAGGTAAACAAGTTTGTAAACATCACATTTACTTGCTTGTTTTGCTTGTTACCTCACATCCCACTACCCATATTTTATACATCACAAGTATATTTGTATATACCATATGTACTTTTAAAAACATTTTATTGAATGTGTAAATCTATGTGGTCTAACATAGTAACAATTGGTCCCATCTAGCTTTTGGACACTTGAAATACATATAGTCAAAACTGCAATGTGTTGTAATTACAAAATACAAGTTTATGAAGACTTAGACTGAAAACAAAGTAAGATATTACACTGATAACTTTATTTGATTAAATATAAAAGCCATACTATGTTCACATAAATAAAAATATGCACATTGTATGTAATATAGTATATATTATTATGTTATTAATATTGTTAATTTCAGTATTCATTTTAATGTTTTTTATTGGAGTTCAATTTTCCAACATATAGCATAACACCCAGTGCTCATCCCATCAAGTGCCCTGCTCAGTGCCCGTAACCCCCACCCCACGCCCACCTCCCTTTCCACCACCCCTTGTTTGTTTCCCAGAGTTAGGAGACTCTCATGTTCTGTCTCCCTCTCTGATATTTCCCACCCATTTTTTTCTCCTTTCCCCTTTATTCCCTTTCACTATTATTTTATATTCCCCAAATTATATGAGACCATATAATGTTTGTCCTTCTCCAATTGACTTATTTCACTCAGCATAATACCCTCCAGTTCCATCCATATCGAAGTAAATGGTGGGTATTTGTCGTTTCTAATGGCTGAGGAATATTCCATTGTATACATAGACCACATCTTTATCCATTCATCTTTTGATAACTCAAAGATACAGATGCAGTGAAACGCCGGGACACCTGCACCCTGATGTTTATGGCAGCAATGTCCACAATAGCCAAACTGTGGAAGGAGCCTCGGTGTCCATCGAAATTTTAATGGTTTTAATTAAATCAATATATTATTTAAATCAACTTCACTTGTCAAATGTGGCTTGTACACTTGTTTAATTTACATGTTTAAGTTACTTGTGACTCACACTATATTTCTAACAGTGCTGTTCTAGGATGTTCTAATTAACCTGGAAAAGGAAAAGAAGGGAAAGGACAGCCATGACTTTTGTTTCTTGGCAGAGAATATTCCAAACTGTCTTGTCATAGCCCCCAGAACCTCCTTATTCCTCAGGCTGTAGATAATGGGATTGAGCATGGGGGTGAGGATGGTGTAGAAGACTGCCAGGATCTTATCTTCTGCTGGTGAGCGGAGATTCCTGGGCCGCAGGTAGGTGTACACAAAAGGTGCATAGTAAAACGTCACTACAGTTAAATGTGTTGAGCAGGTTGTGAAGGCCTTTTTCCTTCCCTCTTTTGAGCGCATGTGGTAGACAGCAAAAAGAACCCATCCATAGGAAGCAGTAATGCCAAGGAAAGGAAAGAGGAGAAAGAGACTTGTACTCACAAAAACCATGTACTCATAGGCCCAGGTGTCTATACAGGCCAAGGCCAACATGGCTGGCACATCACAGAAGAAGTGATTAATGGCCCTGGACCGGCAATAAGGAATATGGAGGGCATAGACAGTGTGTGCCAAGGAGTTGATAGACCCCAAAATCCAAGATCCTATGATCATTTTCACACACACGGTTTTACTCATGCGGACAGTATACTGGAGAGGGTGGCAGATGGCCACATAACGGTCATAGGCCATGGAGGACAAGAGTAAACCTTCAGAACATGCCATGGTCAGGAAGAAGAAGCTTTGCACCCCACATCCCAGGAAGGAGATACCTTTCTGGCCAGACAGGAAGTCGAATGCCATCTTTGGGACAGTGGTGGAGATATACATTAGGTCCATGAGGGAGAGCTGGCTGAGGAGGAAGTACATTGTGGTGTGGAGCCGGGCATCTAAGCGTATGAGATGAATCATGGCTGAGTTACCCACTGAGGCGACAATGAAGATGAAGATAATGAGGGACAAGAGAAGCAGGCCAGTTTGATTTGAGGGAAACAACCCCAACAAAATGAAATCATTTGAAGTTTGATTCCATTTCTCCATGAAATCTTACTGTTTTAACTCCCTTGAAAGAGAAATAAAAACAAAAACAAGGTGCAGGGCAAGAAATTAAACAAAATAGGAGCATAAAAAAGGAATGTTTATTTTATGAATATTTGTTTAGAATGAATTGTCTTTTTCCAATTCTATAGCTTTAATAGAACCAACTTTAATATCTGAATTAGATGTCCCCCTTCCAATTTTCTATAGTAAGCACTAAAACAAGGGATCTGAAGTATAAAGCCTAGTATTTTAGATAACAAAAATAAATGAGATAACTAAAATGTTATCTGTCTCTAACTCAGCTATGCACATCACTCAGAATTTACAAAATGGCACATGCATCTCTGTATCCCCAGTGTCTGTCAATTTAACACAGCATATCTACAGTAGGACGTGGATTATGTGACTCAAAAACTTTGCATATGTTAAATTCTAAGTCCTCCATTGCCTAGTCTTTTTCTACGTCTTTAATTTGGGGTCTTTCTTTCCCACATGGCACTACTGCAGCTGTAAAATGT
The DNA here is from genome assembly GCF_048164855.1 of Canis lupus baileyi. NCBI lineage: Eukaryota > Metazoa > Chordata > Mammalia > Carnivora > Canidae > Canis > Canis lupus. The sequence continues at coordinate 59,112,890 of NC_132855.1, read as the reverse complement.
TCATACTCTATCTCTCATAGTCTTTTTCATTACTTTGCCTTTCCTAAAAATTTATCCACCACCCCAAATCACCTAAAATCACTATCCTGAACTGTATAGATATTGCAGACCACGTGAGGTCCACACGAATTGTAAACTATTATTTGAATATTCTCTCTTCTGTAATGATGTTTCCAGTTCTTAAGCCTTTAAGAATCCAAAGTCAAATGCACATATTTTAATGTCTAATTTTCTTTTATTGAATAAAGAGTATTATTTTAAAGATCTGGCTTAATTCCATATTTTGGACCAGATTAAGGCATTCTGAAATTAGAGTTTCTGTAATTTAGTTTCTATACTGTAGATGGCAGCATAGCCAAGCAATTGAAAAACTGTTCTACTAGAAAAGCAGGTATAAGCTGGAAAATATTATTGAATTGTAACTTAAATGTTTGTACCTACCTTCTTTGGGCTTAAGAAGAATGCCAATATTAGTATCCTGTATTAATTACTTAAAACAATAAAAAAATTTCCTTCTTTGAAACATTTTCTAGCTTCTAATGTCCACTCCTTTTCTGAGAATTTTACATTTTTAAAAAAATTTATTTACTCATGAGAGACACAGAGAGGGAGAGAGGCAGAGACACAGGCAGAGGGAGAAGCAGGCTCCATGCAGGGAGCTTGATGTGGGACTCGATCCTGGGTCTCCAGGACCACGCCCTGGACTGAAGGCAGCACTAAACTGATGAGCCACCGGGACTGCCAGAGAATTTTACAACATTTTATAGTTTCTTTCTTTTGCTTTGTCAGCTCAATTCTGACTGTTTTTTTCCCTCAGTCTCCCGAAGATGCATAAATTGTGGTTTTGGTACTTCTTATACTTCCAATATACATTTAATTTCTTCCTTTATTAGGATTTGGGTTTGGATGGTATTTTCCGTTCTCTGAGCCTCTGCCTGAGGAGACACCTGATGTCCTGTTATATCCAAGATTTGAGTAATATTAGGTTACTGATTTTTCAACAGTAAAGAAAAACAATTAATATTTTGTCATAGTTATTCGCATCTTATAACTTTAAATCAACTGTTACCTCATGGAATTTTAGTAATCATGAGAAAATTGTGAAAAAGAATTTCTAATAGAAAAATGGGAATATTGGAAGAAAGACAGTCTCTTCAATAAATGGTGCTGGGAAAATTGCACATCCCCATGCAGAAGAATGAAACTAGACCACTCTCTTTCACCATACACAAAGAGAAACTCAAAATGGATGAAAGATCTAAATGTGAGACAAGATTCCATCAAAATCTTAGAGGAGAACACAGGCAACACCCTTTTTGAACTCGGCCACAGTAACTTCTTGCAAGATACATCCACGAAGGCAAAAGAAAAAAAAGCAAAAATGAACTATTGGGACTTCATCAAGATAAGAAGCTTTTGCACAGGGATCCCTGGGTGGCGCAGCGGTTTGGCGCCTGCCTTTGGCCCAGGGCGCGATCCTGGAGACCGGGGATCGAATCCCACGTCGGGCTCCCGGTGCATGGAGCCTGCTTCTCCCTCTGCCTGTGTCTCTGCCTCTCTCTCTCTCTCTCTCACTGTGTGCCTATCACAAATAAATAAAATTAAAAAAAAAAAGAAGCTTTTGCACAGCAAAGGATACAGTCAACAAAACTCAAAGACAACCTACGGAATGGGAGAAGATATTTGCAAATGACGTATTAGATAAAGGGCTAGTTTCCAAGATGTATAAAGAACTTCTTAAACTCAACAGCAAAGAAACAAACAATCCAATCATGAAATGGGCAAAAGAGATGAACAGAAATCTCACAGAGGAAGACATAGACATGGCCAACATGCACGTGAGAAAACGCTCCGCATCACTTGCCATCAGGGAAATACAGATCAAAACCACGATGAGATACCACCTCACACCAGTGAGAATGGGGAAAATTAACAAGGCAGGAAACCACAAATGTTGGAGAGGATGCGGAGAAAAGGGAACCATCTTACACTGTTGGTGGGAATGTGAACTGGTGCAGCCACTCTGGAAAACTGTGTGGAGGTTCCTCAAAGAGTTAAAAATAGACCTGCCCTACGACACAGCAATTGCACTGCTGGGGATTTACCCCAAAGATACAGATGGAATGAAACGCTTGGATACCTGCACCCTGATGTTCATAGCAGCAATGTCCACAATAGCCAAACTGTGGAAGGAGCCTCGGTGTCCATGGAAAGATGAATGGATAAAGAAGATGTGGTTTATGTATACAATGGAATATTCCTCAGCCATTAGAAACGACAAATACCCACCATTTGCTTCAACGTGGATGGAACTGGAGGGTATTTTGCTGAGTGAAGTAAGTCAATCGGAGAAGGACAAACAGTGTATGTCTCATTCATTTGGGGAATATAAATAATAGTGAAAGGGAATAGAAGGGAAGGGAGAAGAAATGGGTAGGAAATATCAGAAAGGGAGACAGAACATAAAGACTTCTAACTCTGGGAAACGAACTGGGGGGGGGGGTGGAATAACTCTGGGAAACGAACTAGGGGGGGTGGAAGGGGAGGAGGGTGGGGGGTGGGGTGAATGGGTGACAGGCACTGAGGGGGACACTTGACAGGATGAGCACTGAGTGTTATTCTGTATGTTGGTAAATTGAACACCAATAAAAATTATTTTATTAAAAAAAGAAAAATGGGAATACATTTTTATAATTGTTTAGTTGACACATGGTGATTAAAATATACACAATTCTACTATCATGTGATTAAAGTTTAGTGATGTAGAGAACAGAACAACAAACTCTTACTTGGAATCTAATGTTGTGTAGTGATCAGTATTGTAAAGAAAGATAAAATAGTGCAAACAATGAAAGAGACAGAGGGATATGAGCACTAAAAAAACAGCCACTCTGCAGAGGCAACATTCACACAGGTCTGGTTAAAGAATTTTCAATTTGAGTGAACAGCTGGTGAATAGTGAAACTGATTTAGTATTTCAGAATAATGGTGATGACACTAAGGGTTTTGAAGCATGGGTTATTAGGGCATTTGTATAGGAAATACCAGATCATGATAAAGACTTGGATTTTATTCTGAGTGGTGCAAGAAGCCACTGAAGTGGCAAGATTTTATCTACATTTCTAGAAATTATGCAAGATACTCTGGGTGATTAGAGATTTGCAAGAAGTACATATAGGAGATTGGTGATGAAGGAATCAAATATTTCCAGAAATAGAATATGGCAGCATTTCTATATGGTAGCATTACAGTTATTCACAGGGGTTAGACAATATACATTTAATGTTGATGCTGCTTCTTGTGACTATTAAATTCAATGATAAATTCACATCCCTTGGGATAGACCATGGTTGTGAGTGCAGGATGCCTAACAAGCATTATTCATCTGGGTGCTGGCACAGAAACAGCAGTGAAATGGGTTGGAAATCTCATCATTTATACACGTCCATCTACCTCACCTGACTTGCGTGCTTGTCCTTTTATGCTTGGGATTGTCCTGATTTTAAACAGAAATTCATATGACATGGGCAAATCAAGAGAGTTGACCACCAATTTGAAGATAATGTAGTACCTGATTATCATTTTTTTCTCTATGGTCTTATACTTCCCCTATTGCATAATGCCTCCCAACACTTTATTTGCCTGATGAAATGAATCAAAGTTTTCATTAGAACTTAATTAATATAATAGTTCATACTCTTAAAATGTAGCCAGACCACTTCAAAAATCAGTCTTCTGGGATCCCTGGGTGGCGCAGCGGTTTAGCGCCTGCCTTTGGCCCAGGGCGCGATCCTGGAGACCCGGGATCTAGTCCCACGTCCGGCTCCCGGTGCATGGAGCCTGCTTCTCCCTCTGCCTATGTCTCTGCCTCTCTCTCTCTCTCTCTCTCTCTCTCTCTCTCTGACTATCATTAAAAAAAAATCAGTCTTCAACACATGTGGCCTGAGAAAAATAGCCTTTCAGGTACTTTCCTCCTTCCTTTGGTTAGTTGAAATTGAGGGGAAGAGATGCATCAACCGATTCTCCCAGGAAGTATGTTTCCAATAACAAGGACTGAACAGATAGAGCAGGCTCTTCCACCAGACAGTCATTTTGTAAGGAGGCATGTATGCATTTCGATTCTTTGCTGCATAATGTAGAGTTCTGAATGTCATAAAGATTTTTCAATGATTGGTGCAACAGTTATTTTGTTTCCTAATTGAAAACTGACATCTTGTCAGGCAATGGAAATCTGTTCATCTGGGACTTAAAGCTTTTAGAGCTTGGGACACAGAAGCTACAGATCAGGGTCTATTTTCATTGACTCCCAACAGATTTCTTTACTGGGTATGGGGACATAATTATTTCACTGGAATCACATGAAACACCACACTCTGTTTACATTATGGCTTAGAGAATAATGTAATACTTTTCCTGTAGCCACACATGGGATCTACCATGAGTATCTCCCTTAAACATCTTAAGAAGCACATTGCTAACATTTATAGAGTTAAAAGGAAAAAAAATCCTCAATTTACAGGACTTCTATATGTAAATATGCCTATCCCAGGTCATATATTCACTTTGCAAAAGTTACATATCATGCCCACTTTAAGTCTTATAGACAATCAGCTCAAGATCAATAAGCAAATTGTTAGTCTGAACCTCCACTAACTCAACCCCAACAATGATATAGGATGTCTGTGGAGATGGAATTAAGCGAGTTCTGCATGTTTGACACATAGTCACTCCTAAATAGGTGCCTATGTCCTTTGTCCATTTCAGAACAACCACTAAGAAACCTCAGGCCTGGAGAAATTAAGTGACTTAATTAAGGTCACACACATCACTTCCTCTTTATTTTTATTTATTTTTACATTTTAAGTTCACTTTTAATTTTTCCAGTTTGTTATGGAACTTCCTATTCTCTACACAGCAGAAAATATTTCCTTAAAAGAGAAAAAACACATCTCCAAAATATTTGCCTGGGTTATAGCTAACACAAACCAACTTGATTCAATAGTTTTACTATGACTCACCTTGTCTGAAGTTCTTGAGTTTGTATTGTAGCAGAAGATATTTTTATATTGACATTATTACCTGTTAACCGTCTGCTGAATCATTTAAAACATTCAGGCACTAAACTTTTGCTGACATAGTCTCTCAGGCTACATCACGAGATTATATTACAGATGACTAGGCTCTGCATCAGATCATGATTCTGACAGTGAGGGACTTTTCTTTGCTAAAATTTAGGAGAGGGAAATTGCCAAGAACATCTCTTTCTCAGTTCTCCTATTAATCATAAATCTCTTTAATATAAAACAAAGAACCAGTCACATTTAGAGTCCTTTTACCCAGAACTTGATGGAATCAGTAAACAACTTAAATCTCCCTAGTGAAAATTTTTTTCCCATTTCACATGTAATAATTAATTGACATCTTCCTTTCCTATTACCTTGTCCAGTGAAAGCAGATTAAGATATTTCACACCTAATTCTCTCAGATTCTGTTCAAAGACAGAAGGATGAGTTGCTTTATTTTACATGCAAAACCTTACATCATCAAGCCTTAGGTATTTCTCTTTCTCCCGTAATTGATCCCCAAAGTCCAAGTCCATTAGGGCCATAATCTTAGGCAATTCACTTGACTTTGCTTATTTGGAGATCCATTCAGTTCTGTGCCATGACAGAGCAAAGCTATCAACCCAATCAATGCTGTTGCATTCTCTCAATGCAGAATTATACTAAAGAAGGGTGCATTTGATTATCTAGAACATGACTTGAGATCTATAAGAGATGTCAGATAATGCTTTCTGAACTTTTCTAAGTTAGAGAACCAAGGATTAAAGAGATGCAGGAATTGGGGCACCTGTTTGGCTCAGTAGGCTAAGCGTCTGCTTTTGGCTCAGGTCATGATCTCAGGGTCCTGATATTGAGCCCTTTGTCCAGCTCCCTGCTCACTCTCCCTCTGCCCCTCCCCTAATCATGCTCCATCTCTCCCATCCCCTCTCATCTCTCTCAAATGAATAAATAAAATCTTTAAAGAGATGCAGGAAGTATAAGTGTTCAATTCAATAATAGCAGAACTGGTATAGGGACAGTTTCTTACCTACTGTCTATTGAGTTTGCAGAGGGAATTATTGGTGATTGTGAATAAATGAAATTATGCTTTGTCAAAACATTTTCTTCTATTTGTAGAAGACAAAGAATGTAAAATGTAAGGCAGTTGATCCATGAACACATTAATCTGGCCAGGTGTCCTACTGAAGCAGCAAGTTGACTCTTACAGTCAGTGCAATAAAATGAACACAGAGAGAAGAGGCTAGGCTGGCAGCCATCACTGATGAGAAGATGGACTGGGGGGGCAGCCCAGGTGGCTCAGCGGTTTAGCACCACCTTCAGCCCAGGGTGTGGTCCTGGGGACCTGGGATCCAGTCCCGTGTCAGGCTTCCTGCAGGGAGCCTGATTCTCCCTCTGCCTGTGTCTCTGCCTCTCTCTTTCTCTCTCTCTCTATCTCTCATGAATAAACAAATAAAATTTTTAAAAAAATGAAGATGGACCGGAGAAAAGTGCTTAAAAATCTACCTTGTTGTGAAGTCTTTAAAGTTGTTCTAATGGATAGTCCAAGAAATAAATAACTGATATATGTCAAATGTTTACAAGTACCCACCGGAGAATAAAGGCACAATATATTTTAAGATTTCTTATCCTATTCAACCCACAGATTTGTAACTCAGAGAAGTTTTCATTAAAATAATTTTTAACTCTTTCTTTGTTTAAAATAGGGCATTTATCCTAGTAAAAGATGAAAGAATATTTTTTAGCAAGATATTACTAAGTAAATATCAGTATCTCATGTGTATGTGTGTATGTGTGTCATGGCAAATATGATGAAATACAAAACTGGAGAAATTAATTACACTGCTTTTCATTTGATGATGGAATAATAAGTTATAAATACATACAAATATTTTTGTTGTCTCTGTCTTTTTTTAAAAAAATATTGGTGTCTCCCTCTCTTGTGTTATGGTACTCCTTGCTTTAATGTGGCCCAGACTGCAAACCAGATCAACCCCACTCTCAAACTGTTACAAAAACACATTCAAAGAAATTATACATGGCTGCAGAAATGTCAAAATCATGTCGACAATTCTCATTTTGAATTTATGAACACATACTTTAAGTTGGTCCCTCTGCAATATCACAATTTGGCCATATTTTCTGCAGGATTAGATCAAACTAATAATCCACACCTTTTCCTCTCTGTCAAACTCCCACACATTTGCATATTCCTGGACTCAGATAGGAAAAGAAAATAAATGTATTAAGAAAACATAATTAGAACTGAAATTACCCAGCCACTAACTATATTGATCTCCCCTACTATCAATGATAATTAGTCTTGTTTCCTTTGACACTGGTCTTCTCCAAACCCACTCCTCTCCTTATACACAAGACTCATCCTCTCATCATCTCCTCTTTCCATTTCCCTCTTTGCCAGATCACCCTCATCAGTGCATAAGCATTAATTCTTTAGAGGAAAATTAAATGACTATAAAGGATTTGATATTACCCTTAAAACTAATATAAGAACTGGAAACTCTAACCAGAGATTGAGCATATAATTTTGCCTGTAGCAATGAGAATTCATCATTATTAAAGTGGAGTCATGGTGGGTGTTATGGATAATGGGTTACAGAGCTGTGATCATTGAGAAAATCCAGGGTGAAATGGATAACTGTGATGGTGCCTCCGTGAAGCCTGGGGTTTAGAGCAAGTTGAGAATTCTTCACAGCTCCATAAAAGATGACTAGGTTTTGTGTTCTGATATTTTGTGAATATGGGGAAACATGGTGATGACAAACATTATTAAAGAGAATACATTGAATGATTGTGGAAGTCTAGGTCAGGGAAAATCGACTAAATGAACCAGGGCATACATACATAAACCACATCTTCTTTATCCATTCATCTTTCGATGTATACAATGGAATATTCCTCAGCCGTTAGAAACGACAAATACTCACCATTTGCTTCAACGTGGATGGAACTGGAGGGTATTATGCTGAGTGAAATAAGTCAATAGGAGAAGGACAAACATTGTATGGTCTCATTCATTTGGGGAATATAAATAATAGTGAAAGGGAATAAAGGGGAAAGGAGAAAAAATAAGTGGGAAATATCAGAAAGGGAGACAGAACATGAAAGACTCCTAACTCTGGGAAACGAACTAGGGGTGGTGGAAGGGGAGGAGGGCGGGGGATGGGGGTGACTGGGTGGTGGGCACTGAGGGGGGCACTTGATGGGATGAGCACTGGGTGTTATTCTGTATGTCGGCAAATTGAACACCAATAAAAAATAAATTTATTATTTAAAAAAATTTTAAAAAGTGAGCCAGGGCATGGATTAGTATGAGACCATTATTGTTAATAGCTACGTGGATAGTCAGGGATTTGGGGAAAAACAATATTAAAAACAGTAACACTTTGGGGATAGGGACATTGTGAATATATCCAAGTTCTGTCAGTGCTCACTTCTAGATAGCATAACTTCACAGAAGGCCCAGTAATGTAGTGAAATTTATACTTTTTCTGAGATATGCCCATCTCTTTCTCCAGCCAATCTGGTATATACTTTATGGGTCATTTTATGTATTGACCAGAGGGGTGTGAGTAGAGTCAGTACATGAGCTCAGATAAATAAACTTGGCTCCACCAAGGCTGATTTGATTTATATACAAATTTCCAATAAGGAAAATCAAAGGTATGTCACTGAAGTGATAATATTCACTGAGGAAATGAGCCAGCCATCTGGGAGCAGTTTAGTTATTTTGGACTCTTCACTTCTGTGGAAGGCAACAGTTATTTTTTCTAATATATGGGCATATGTTTTAGCCTTTTTATTTGATAGCCTGTATATTTGCCTTTCTGTACGACAGCTTCCCTCAGGAACCTGTTTAATTCTTTCATAGGCATAATTAGTACCTTACCATAGAAGTCTATAACATATGGTTGCTGGCCAGCAAACATTATTATTGTTATTATTATTAATTATTATTACTATTTTATGGAAAGGAAAGTAATCAATGTACTCATTCTCATGAAAGCCCTGATTTTTTGTTTGTTTTGTTTTTTGTTGTTTTTTTTTGTTGTATGTTTGTTTTTGTTTTTGTTTATGGCATGCACCATTACCTGGAAATGTCTGTCCTGACACAAGAGTGCCTGATGAAATCTTAGTTACATTGCCAACTGGGAAAAGCACTCTGCAAAATATTTTTCTATGGGATATAATATATTAATTGTCTCCTTCATGCTGTGTTCCCTTACCAAATAGAAGTAAATGTGACTGTTTTCATTACTACACAAAGTATCCCACTTAAATATGCATTGATTTCTGTCCCTGAGACCTTGGGTCATTGAGGTGATCAGTCTTAATGTTTAAGGAAGAAATAAATACTGTTACACAGATCAAAGCACTGGATTTAATTGAATGGAATTGAAATTCTACACAGTCACTTAGTGCTTCTTATGCTGTTAAAACAGAAGGTCAGAAATAGGGTTACTATACTGCTTGGGATAATTAATGTGAATTGTCACAGGTAAAGTGTATTGCTGCTACCCCAGGGACCAGGATTAATATGCTTAGAATTCAGAACACTCTGTAGAGCACTGTTAATTTTTCCTTGATCAACGGTCCTGAAAAGTTCAAAGGAAAAAGAAAAGAGACATTTCTTACTCATGAAAAAAAAATATTCATGTACAAAATAAATTAAGATTAGAATTATATTATAATCTTATCTAAGCAAAATGTTAGCAGATAATCAGCAGAACTTGAAATGTGTAGTCAAAGAAGGTGGTCAGAATTAACTGAGGATTTGTATTTGGCAGTAGAAGAAGGGTCTGTCTATATATATGTGTATATATAGTATGTACTATTATACATATATAGTATTTGTAGTATTATTTTATATATAGTATATATAGTATGTACATACTATACATGCATGTACATACATACATACATACACATACATATACATAGTTAAATTATTTTCCCTCCTCCCCCACTACATGAAGAATACTGGTGGTATTTATGGTGGGTTTCATTTTATGTTTTACGCATGAATATAGCCAAATTCCTATCATGTGTTAGTTGAAAATACTTTTCAGATTAAGATTTTGTGACCCATATGTTATTTAAAAGCATATTGTTTAACATCTAAATATTTGAGGGTTTTCTAACTCTCTATTGTTGATTTATTGTTTGATTTCATTCAGATCTGAAAGAAAACCTTGTATTTCTTTACTTTTAAACTTGTTAAAGTTTATTAAGGGACAGAATGTGGTCCATTTTGGTGAATGTCCCATGTGAGCTTAAGAAGTATGTGTAATCTGATATTGTTGGATGAAGTAGTCTGAAGATGTCAGTTATATATCCATTTGATTGATGGTGTTTAGTTGAACTATGATGATGCTGATTTTATGTATGCTGGATTTATCATCATTGACAGAGAGCTGTTCAAGTCTTCAATTATAATAGTGGATTCATCTATTTTTCTTGCAATTCTATAAATTTTTGTTTTACATATTTTTGACAGTTTGTTGTTAGGTACGTACATATTAAAGACACAACCCTTTACCATCATGCCCTATTTTATCCTTGTAAATTTTTCTTGTTCTGAATTTGGCTTGGTCTGGAATTAATAAATCTACTAATAAAGATTTCCTTTCATTAGTTTAATATGAAATATATATGAAATATAATATACTATATAATAATATAATATATAATACATAACATAATATATGAAATAAATTTTAATACGAAATATATTAATATATGTATATACCTATATTATACATATTTTTACTCTATTTTTAGTCTATGTGTTTTTATATATTTTTTAAGATTTTATTTATTTATTTGAGAGAGAGAGCAGAGAGAGAGAGCATGAGCAGGGTGAGAGGCAAAGGGAGAAGGAGAAGCAGACTCCTTGATGAGTAGGGAGCCCAATGTGGATCTAGATCCCAGGACCCCAAGATCATGGCCTGAGCTGAAGGCAGACGCTTAACCAGCTGAGCCACCCAGTGGCCCCTACAAGTGTCTTTATATTTAAAGGTGAGTTCCTGGGGATCCCTAGGTGGCTCAGCAGTTTAGCGCTTGCCTTTGGGCCCAGGGTGCGATCCTGGAGTCCTGGGGTCGAGTCCCACATCATGAATAAATAAATAAATAAATCTTTAAAAATAATAAAGGTGAGTTCCTCGTAAACAAGTTCCAAAAAAAGTTTGTTTTTTGTATTCACTCTCTCTCTTCTCTTCTCTTCTCTTCTCTTCTCTTCTCTTCTCTTCTCTTCTCTCTCTTCTCTTCTTTCTCTTTCTTCTCTCCCTTCTCTTCTCTTCTCTTCTCTTCTCTTCTCTTCTCTCTCTTCTCTTCTCTTCTCTTCTCTTCTCTTCTCTTCTCTCTCTTCTCTTCTCTTCTTTCTCTTCTCTTCTTTCTTTCTTTCTTCTTTCTTTCTTTCTCTTTCTTTCTTTCTTTCTTTTCTTTCCTTTCTTTTCTTTCTTTTCTTTCTTTCTTTCTTTCTTTCTTTCTTTCTTTCTTTCTTTCTTTCTTTCTTCTTTTTCTTTCTTTCTTCTCTCTCTCTCTCTCTCTCTCTCTGTATATTTGACAGTCTATATTATGTTAGTGTCAGGTGTAGAAAGAACATAGTGACTTGACAGGTTTATACATTATGTTATGCTCACCACAAATGTAGATACCATCTCCTTTGGGTAATAATAGAACCCCAGTGTTTTATGGATGACAATGTGGCCCAGTAAAAACATTATCTACCCAGCCTCCTTCAAAATGGAAGTTTCCAATTATATAATTACTCTTTAATTGTTCCTGATTGTCTTATAATTAACCTGAGGACATTCAAATATGATTCTCAGAGAAGCTTCTTTATCAGGACCAAGAAGGAAAAATTATGAGCATTCTAGAGACTTATAGCTAAACATCCCTAAGTTGCTGAAATAAAGAGGCAACTTGTAGCTCCATGATTTATAGCTACTTGAGAATACAGATTCTCTAAATTTTTGAGCCACTGTTTAGGTTTCTAATGCTGCCAAATGTAGTTTTGAACACAAACCATTTCAAATATTTGGGCTTTCTTAGAGATCCATTACCAAAATCTGAGAAGATTTCTGTAAATGCCTTTGTAGATTTTGCTTCAATGCACCATGGAATCTGTGGCTACTCAGTTAACAAATAATGAAATAGTCAATGGAACTAATGCTGAAGAGAATTGAAGAATCCTAAAAAATCTTTTAAAAGTTAAAAGTGAAGTCATGAAGAGAAAATAAATCTTCAGTTGCCTATAAAACACCAGAGTGAAATTTACTTTAATCCACTAAAAACATATCAAGACTTTTGCTTATAGTCACCTAAGGTATTATTAATTTTTAAAACTCTACATAGTATTTTATTATGTGAATATAGAACATACTAATTTATGATATATTAACCAGTACGTTATTGATGAAATCTTAGATTTCTTTTTATTGTAAAAAACTATGCAGTGGATAACCTATATTGCAGATATATTCACAGTATAAATTAATATTTAGTATATTTCATGTAGTTTTTTAAAAAAATATTTTATATATTTATTATTTATTTAAGAGATAGAAAACACAAACAGGGGTAGCACTTGGTGATTCATCATTTGCATGTAACACCAAGTGTTCATCACAACAAGTGCCCTCCTTAATGTCCATTACCCGATTACCTCATCCACCCCCACACACTTCCCCTCCAGAAACCCTCAGTTTATTCCCTAGAGTTAAGAGTCTCTTATGGTTTGTTCCCTCTGTGTTTCATCTTATATTATTTTTCCTTTCCTTCTCCTATGTTCATCTGTTTCCTTAATTCTGCATATTAGTGAAATAATCTTGAATTTGTTTTCCTCTGAATGATTTATTTAAGTTACCATCATACCCTCTAATTCCACCCATGTCATTGCAAACAGCAAGGTGTCATTCTTTTTGATGGCTGAGTAATATGCCATTATATATCTCTATCTCTATCATCTCTGTTTGTCTATATATCTATCTTTCTATCTATCTATCATCTATCTATCATATATCCACAAATCACTTTATACCACTTTTTCTTTCTGCATTCCTCAGTCGATGGACTCTTTCCATGTTTTGGCTATTGTGGATATTGCTGCTATAAACATAGGGGTGCATGTACCCCTTCAAATCACTATTTTTGTATCCTTTGGATAAATACCTAGGAGTGCAATTTCTGGGTTATAGGGTAGTTCTATTTTTAAGTCATATTTTTATCTTCTAGAGGAACATGCAAATTATTTTTCCTGAGTGGCTGTCCTAGCAGACATTCCTATCAACAGTGTTAAGAGGGATCCCTTTTCTCCACATCCTTGACGACATATATTGTTTCCTGAGTTGTTAATTTTAGCCATTTTGACTGGTGTGAGGTGGTATCTTGTTGTGGTTTTAATTTGTATTTCTCTGATGATGAGTAATGTTGAGCATTTTTTCATGTGTCTGTTAGCCATTTCTACGTCTTCTTTGGAGAAATGTCTGATCATGTCCTCTGTCCATTTTTTAACTGGAATTTTTAGCCTTTTTTTTTTCCACAATAGCTAAACTGTGAAAGGATCCTCAGTGTCCATCGAAAGCTGAATGGGTAAAGAAATGTGGTTTATGTATACAATGGAATATTACTCAGCCATTAGAAACGACAAATACCCACCATTTGCTTCGACGTGGATGGAACTGGAGGGTATTATGCTGAGTGAAGTAAGTAAATCGGAGAAGGACAAACATTATATGGTCTCATTCATTTGAGAAATATATAAAAAATAATGACAGGGAATAAAGAGGAAAGGAGATAAAATGAGTAGGAAATATCAGAAAGGGAGACAGAACTAACTCTGGGAAAGAACTAGGGGAGGTGGAAGGGGAGGTGGGCGGAGGGTGGGGGTAACTGGGTGATGGGCACTGAGGGGGGCACTTGCTGGGATGAGCACTGGGTGTTATTCTATATGTTGGCAAATCGAACACCAATAAAAAATAAATTTACAAAGAAAATAATAATAAAATAAAAATTTTTTGGTATTGAGTTTGATAAGTTCATTATAGGTTTTGGATACCTACCCTTTATCTAGTATGTCATTTGCAGCTTTCTTCTCCATTCCCTGGGTTGCCTTTTAGTTTTATTAATAATTTCTTTTGCTGTGCAGAAGCTTTCTATCTTGATGAAGTCTCAGTAGTTCATTTTTGCTTTTCTTTGCTTTGCTTCTAGATAGATGTCCAGTAAGGAGTTGTTGCAGCAAAGTTGAAAGAGGTTGCAAAGCTTCCCAACAAAATACCAGCTAATGGAATCCAATAATACATTGAAAGAATTATTCACCAAGATCAAATGGGATTTATTCCTAGGCCGCAGGGGAGGTTCAATATCTGCAAATCAATCAACATGATATTGAAACCACATTAATGAAAAGAAAAGATAATAACTATACAATCCTCTCAATGCATGAGGAAAAAACATTTGACAAAATACAACATCAATTCTTGATAAAAACCTTCAAGAAACTAGGGATGGAGAAACATACTCAACCTCATAAAGGCTCCTATACAAAAAACCCACAGCTAATATCATCCTCAATGGAGAAAAACAGAAAGTCCTTCCCCTAAGGTTAGAAATACAAACAGGGAAGTCTGCCCTCACTACTGTTGTTCAACATAGTACTGGAAGTCCTATCCTCAGCAATCAGACAACAAAAAGAAATAAAAATAATTTGAATCAGCAAGGAAAATGTCAAACTGCCGCTCTCTGCAGATGACATGATCATCTATGTGGAAAACCCAAAATACCCTCCCCCAAAAGACAAAAACAAAACAAACAGACAAACAAAAAAACCCTCTAGAATTGATGGAGAAATTCAGCGAAGCACCAGGATATGAAATCAAAACACAGGAGTCTGTTGAATTTCTATACATCAGTAATGAACCATCAGAAAGAGAAATCAAGGAATTGATCCTATTTACAACTGCACCAAACCCCACAAGATACCTAGGTATAAACCAAACCAATGAGTTAAAGATCTGTACTCTAGGGATCTCTGGGTGGCTAAACGGTTTAGCACCTGCCTTCAGCCCAGGGCATGATCCTGGAATCCCAGAATTGAGTCCCACGTCAGGCTCTCTACATGGTGCCTGCTTCTCCTTCTGTGTGTGTCTCTGCCTCTCTCTCTCTCTCTCTCTCTCTCTTTCTGTGTCCCTCATGAATAAATAAACAAAATCTTTAAAAAATTATTTAAAAAAGAGATCTGTACTCTGAAAAACATAGAACTCTTTTTTATTTTATTATTTTTTTAATAAATTTATTTTTTATCGGTGTTCAATTTACCAACATACAGAACAACACCCAGTGCTCATCCCGTCAAGTGCCCCCCTCAGTGCCCGTCACCCATTCACCCCCACCCTCCGCCCTCCTCCCATTCCACCACCCCTAGCTCGTTCCCCAAAGTTAGGAGTCTTTAGGTTCTGTCTCCCTTTCTGATATTTCCCACACATTTCTTCTCCCTTCCCTTATATTCCCTTTCACTATTATTTATTTCCCCCAAATGAATGAGACCATATAATGTTTGTCCTTCTCCGATTGACTTACTTCACTCAGCATAATACCCTCCAGTTCCATCCACGTTGAAGCAAATGGTGGGTATTTGTCATTTCTAATGGCTGAGTAATATTCCATTGTATACATAAACCACATCTTTATCCAATCATCTTTCCATGGACACCGAGGCTCCTTCCACAGTTTGGCTATTGTGGACATTGCTGCTAGAAACATTGGGGTGCAATTGTCCTGGCATTTCATTGCATCTGTACCTTTGGGGTAAATCCCCAACAGTATAATTGCTGGGTCGTAGGGCAAGTCTATTTTTTTAAAATTTTTTATTGGTGTTCAATTTACTAACATACAGAATAACCCCCAGTGCCCGTCACCCATTCACTCCCACCCCCCGCCCTCCTCCCCTTCTACCACCCCTAGTTCGTTTCCCAGAGTTAGGAGTCTTTACGTTCTGTCTCCCTTTCTGATATTTCCCACACATTTCTTCTCCCTTCCCTTATATTCCCTTTCACTATTATTTATATTCCCCAAATGAATGAGAACATATAATGTTTTTCCTTCTCCGACTGACTTACTTCACTCAGCATAATACCCTCCAGTTCCATCCACGTTGAAGCAAATGGTGGGTATTTGTCATTTCTAATAGCTGAGTAATATTCCATTGTATACATAAACCACATCTTCTTTATCCATTCATCTTTCGTTGGACACCGAAGATACAGATGCAGTGAAATGCCGGGAAACCTGCACCCCGATGTTTATAGCAGCAATGGCCACGATAGCCAAACTGTGGAAGGAGCCTCGGGGCAGGTCTATTTTTAACTCTTTGAGGAACCTCCACACAGTTTTCCAGAGTGGCTGCACCAGTTCACATTCCCACCAACGGTGCAAGAGGGTTCCCTTTTCTCCACATCCTCTCCAACATTTGTGGTTTCCTGCCTTGTTAATTTTCCCCATTCTCACTGGTGTGAGGTGGTATCTCATCGTGGTTTTGATTTGTATTTCCCTGATGGCAAGTGATGCGGAGCATTTTCTCATGTGCATGTTGGCCATGTCTATGTCTTCCTCTGTGAGATTTCTCTTCATGTCTTTTGCCCATTTCATGATTGGATTGTTTGTCTCTTTGCTGTTGAGTTCAATAAGTTCTTGGTAGATCTTGGAAACTAGCCCTTTATCTGATACGTCATTCGCAAATATCTTCTCCCATTCTGTAGGTTGTCTTTGAGTTTTGTTGACTGTATCCTTTGCTGTGCAAAAGCTTCTTATCTTGATGAAGTCCCAATAGTTCATTTTTGCTTTTTTTTCTTTTGCCTTCGTGGATGTATCTTGCAAGAAGTTACTGTGGCTGAGTTCAAAAAGGGTGTTGCCTGTGTTCTCCTCTAGGATTTTGATGGACTCTTGTCTCACATTTAGATCTTTCATCCATTTTGAGTTTATCTTTGTGTAAGGGGCAAGAGAGTGGTCTAGTTTCATTCTTCTGCATGTGGGTGTCCAATTTTCCCAGCACCATTTATTGAAGTACTGTAAGTCCTAGCCTCAGCAATCAGACAACAAAAAGACATTAAAGGCATTCAAATTGGTAAAGAAGAAGTCAAACTCTCCTTCTTTGCCAATGACATGATACTCTACATAGAAAACCCAAAAGCCTCCACCCAAAGATTGCTAGTACTCATACAGCAATTTGGTAATGTGGCAGGATACAAAGTCAATGTCCAGAAATCAATGGCATTTCTATACACTAACAGTGAGACTGAAGAAAGAGAAATTAAGGAGTCAATCCCATTTACAATTGCACTCAAAAGCATAAGATACCTAGGAATAATCCTAACCAAAGAAGTAAAGGATCTATACCCTCAAAACTATAGAACACTTCTGAAAGAAATTGAGGAAGACACAAAGAGATGGAAAAATATTCCATGCTCATGGACTGGCAGAATTAATATTGTGAAAATGTCAATGTTACCCAGGGCAATTTACACATTTAATGCAATCCCTATCAAAATACCATGGACTTTCTTCAGAGAGTTAGAACAAATTATTTTAAGATTTATGTGGAATCAGGAAAGACCCCGAATAGCCAGGGGAATTTTAAAAAAGAAAACCATATCTGGGGGCATCACAATGGCAGATTTCAGGTGGTACTACAAAGCTGTGGTCATCAAGACAGTGTGGTACTGGCACAAAAACAGACACATAGATCAAGGGAACAGAATAGAGAACCCAGAAGTGGACCCTCAACTTCTTGGTCAACTAATATTCGATAAAGGAGGAACGCCTATGTTGGAAGAAAGACAGTCTCTTCAATAAAACATAGAACTCTTATGAAAGACATTGAGGATGATACAAATGGAAAAACCTTCTATGCTCATGGATTGGAAGTAAAACATTGGTAAAATTTCTATACTACCCAAAGGAATCTATATGTTCAAAGCAATTCTGATCAAGATAACAGCAGTATTTTTCACAGAGCCAGAAAAGACAAATCTAAAATTTGTATGGAAGCACAAAAGACCCCAAACAGACAAAGCAATCTTGTGAAAGAAAAACAAAGCTGGAAGCATCACAATTAAGGACCTCAAACTGTATTATTAAGCTATGATCATCAATACTGTATGCTACTGTCACGGAAACCGACACAGAATATAAAATCCAGAAATGGAACTACAACTATATAATTGACAAAGCAGGAAATAATGCCCAATCGAAAAAGGGCAGTCTCTTTAGCAAATGGTGTTGGGAAAACTGGACAGCAACATGCAAAATGAATGAAACTGGACCACTTTCTAACACTGTACATAAAAACAAATTCAAAACGGATGAAAGACCTAAATGTGAGACAAGAATCCATCAAAATCCTAAAGAGCACAACTAGCAACCTCTTTGACCTCAGCCACAACAAAAATATTTATAATTAAAACTGCACTTTCAGTGAAAATCTATTAAAACTATAGTGTGTTTCCATTTTATCTTTTCCAAATGAGTTATTAAATGGTTTTTAAAACAAGAAACCAACAAATTCATCATCTTCCTTTGGAAGATACCAATTTTGAAGCCAAAATATATAGCTAATGCGCAAAGTATGAGGGGGCATTCTTCTAAATCATCATTTAATAAAGAATTTGTGAAAGTCAGTATTTGTGAATCACCATATTCTACTAATTCCATTCAGTTATCATACTGTGTACTATCATAATCAAGTGTACAAAACAGTGATTCTTCACTTCCATACAACACCTGGTGTTCTTCACAAAAAATTCACTACTTAATCCCCACCTATTTAACACACGCCCCCCTCCCCCACCAGGCATCTTCCCTTTGGTAATCATTAGTATGTTCTCTGAGGTTAAGAGTGTGTTTCTTGGTTTGCCTCTCTCCCTCCCCTATCCTTGCTTATTTATATATGATTGAAATCACATCATTTATCTTTCTCTGACTGACTTATTTCCCCTAGAATAATATTCTCTAACACAATCTAACATCCATGAAAAGTGTATTACTGAAACATACTTTACCTAAAATCACCCTCATTTCAATCACTATGTTGTACACTTGAAAATAATGTAACATTGTGTCTGCTATTCTCAAATAAAAAAAAACTAAAATAAATTAACACTCATTTCCAAACAAAGCTAAACGAAGACTATTATTTTTATACAAAATAAGTCCAGTTTCAACAAACTTGGCCCAATTATTTACATGAGCACAATATATCACATATAGTTATTGTATTGTTTGTTTTACCCACTTTGCTGAAAAATTTCATAAGGAATTTCAGATTGAACTTTAACCTCTTCTGGAGACTAGGAAGCCAAACAAATTCTTGTCTCAGACTTTGCCTGTGATATCTATAGATTTTGGTGAATTCCTCTCTTCTCAAGGTTATCGAAAATATCCTGAATTTTCTTCACTTGCCAGGAAGTGATACTCTTTACTTACTTGGTAAGGGTGCTATGAATCCTGTTAACAAATTACCAGGCCAAATTTTCCAAAGGGTCTTATAGGCTTCATAAAGTTAGTCTTAATTCCTTAATCTCTGCCTATACATATCTCCTTCAAATATGACATTCTAGTCAAAATCTTAGGAATATAACCAATGTTTCCAATAGTGTCCTCTTATAAGGAGAACAGATTCTTAATGAACTTATGCAAATTCATTTCCATAAACATATTTATTGAGAGTGTCTGAGTTCAAGGAGGATCAGTTAGGGAGAAAAAGAGAAATGCTTTATATTTGTTTACAGAATAGATAGATTATGAATACCAATTCCCTTAAATGTAAAAGACAAATATTAGACAACCAGCAAAGTTTAAGACTCATAAAAAATAATCATTGTCCTCAATTCATCCAGTTTCATGTTTTTAATTCTTGTTCTATTAAATGCATTTCTCCTGTTAGCTCCATAAATACTCCATTTAGAAACACCTGGGTGGCTAACCGGTTGAGCGTCTGCCTTCGGCTCAAGGAATGATCCTGAGATCCAGGATCTAGTCCCACATTGGGTTCCTTATGAGAAGCCTGCTTCTTCCTCTGCCTGTGTCTCGGCCTCTCTCTCTCTCTCTTATGAATAAATAAAATCTTAAAAAAATACTCCATTTAGTTTTATGATATTAAAGTTACAAAAACTAGCATTTATCATTATAATTCCATTGAAAAGGAAATTCTGTGACATACAAAACTTTAATAATTAGAATTGTAAGTGATGACATTATATCGACATTAGGAATTTTATATGATTTATGGAGCAGCATCCGCTATACAATATCACCTAAGAAGGTTTATCATCACTCATTTGACCATGCTTACCATATAATTTGACATACCAAATTAAAAAGCTGATTAGTCCAAAAAACATTTAAAAAAGAATTTGCAGGGATCCCTGGGTGGCGCAGCGGTTTAGCTCCTGCCTTTGGCCCAGGGCGCGATCCTGGAGAACCGGGATCGAATCCCACGTCGGGCTCCCGGTGCATGGAGCCTGCTTCTCCCTCTGCCTATGTCTCTGCCTCTCTCTCTCTCTCTGTGTGTGTGTGACTATCATAAATAAATAAAAATTTAAAAAAATAGAATAAAGCTGTTTAAAAAAAATTTGCAAAATATGTCAGAAATAGCAGAAGGTTTTAAGGTACACGTCCAAATAGGATTACAAATTATTGCCAAACTTAATTATCTATTTTGCAAAACAAATATAATTGGAATACAATACTTTAATTTGTGGGTCCATTAATTAGACATTTTTCTTCAGAGTCTAAAGGATATTGTAACCAAACAATGTTTGCCCAATTTTAGAGAACATAATCCAAAGGACTCCATTTACGAATTGAACTGTAATTTTCCAATGAGAATACAGGTGATTTAAAAAAAAAAAAGATTTTTAGTGCCAGTTGGGGGTGGGCAGGGATGGTCCATATGATAAAGAGCTGAGGCAGATGCATATCAGCAGATTCCCATTCCCAGCCAGGGGCCAACAAACTATGGAAAGGGGCTCCTGATGGGATTGCCAAATGTGTAACCAAACCTAGGTTACTATATCTTATGAGGAAAAGAGCTCATCACTGAGACAAGAAGCATGAAGCAAGGAAAGAGTTTACTTGAGAAATAGCCAAATGAGGAGAGGAAGGAAGACCACAAAGGAAGGAAGACATACACAAAGATGAATGTCTCCACCTCCCTGAAGGAGAAGTAGGCATATTTAAAGGCAAAGGAAAGAAGGATGGGGTAAAATTTTGCAACTGTGCTTATTAGTTTGCAGCTGCACTAATAGTCCTATAAATCATTTGGTTACCAGATTCATAAGTAGTCTCAAATCTCAAAAGAAAAAAATGGATCAATGATATAAATATCTTTATAGAAAAGAAAATAATTTTTCATTGCTGAATTAAATGTCATTTAGCCTTTTAGAAATTAGCAAAATACTGGTGAGTCCAAGATGGCAGAGGAGTAGGAGACCTTAGTTTTGTCAGGTCCAGGGAATTCAGCTATTTAGCTATCAAATCATTCTGAACTCTTGCGGACTCAACCAGAAATCTAAGAAAAGCATTGCTGCAACACAAGTGGGAAAGCAACCACTTTTTGCAAGAATAGCAAGATGGAAAAACTCACTTCAAAAAAGAGAACAAAAGGCAGTATACTGACTGCTAGGGACCTAATCAGGATATATATAAATAAGATGTCAGACCAGAGTTCAGAATAACAATTATAAAGATACTAGCTGGTTTATAAAAAAAGCATGGAAGACACTATAAAATCCATTTCCAGAGAAATAAAGAACTAATATGTAATCAATTCAAAATGAAATAGACTATTAATGAGGAGCAATAAAAATGGAGGCTCTAACTTGGGATCCCAGAAGAAGAGGGAAGAGAGAGAGGGGCAGATTACTGGAGAAAATTAGCAGAGCACTTCCCTAATATGGGGAAAGAAACAGAAACAGAAACTCAAGACCTAGAGTCACAGAGAACCCCCCCCCAATTCAACAAAAATAGGTGAACACCTTGATATATAATAGTGAAGTTTGCATATTACAGATTCAAAGAGAAAATCCTAAAAGCAGCTAGGTAGAAATTTCTACCTGCAAAGGTAGATTTATTAGACTGGCAGTAGATCTATCCACTGTGACCTGGTAGGTAAGAAAGGGTGCTAAATGAGAAAAAATATGTAGCCAAGAATATTATATCCAGCAAAGATGTCATTCAAAATAGAAGGAGAGATAAAAAGCTTCCAGGACATAAACCACATCTTCTTGATCCATTCATCTTTCGATGGACACCGAGGCTCCTTCCACAGTTTGGCTATTATGGACATTGCTGCTAGAAACATCGGGGTGCAGGTGTCCCGGTGTTTCATTCCATTTGTATCTTTAGGGTAAATCCCCAGCAGTGCAATTGCTGGGTCGTAGGGCAGATCTATTTTTAACTCTTTGAGGAACCCCCACAACAAAAACTAAAATAATTTGTAATCATTAAGCCCTGCAATAAATTAAAGGGGATCTTGTAAGCTAAAAGAGAGGCCCAAAGTAACACACTAGAAAGAAAGAGACAATAAAGAGAAACAGTGACTTTACAGGTAATACAATGGTACTTAATGCATATTTTTCTTTTTTTAAAGATTTTATTTATTTATTTATTCATGAAATACACAGAGAGACAGAGGCACAGACACAGGCAGGGGGAGAAGCAGGCTCCAAGCAGGGAGCCCGTCGCGGGACTCGATTCCGGGTCTCTAGGACCATGCCCTGGGCTGAAGGCAGGCGCCAAACCACTGAGCCACCCAGGGATCCCCTAAATGCATATTTTTCCATAGTTATTCTGAATGTATATGAGTTAAATGCTCTAAACAAAAGACACAGGATAAAAAAAAGCAAAACTCATAAATATGCTGTCTACAAGAGATTCATTTTAGATCCAAAGAACCTCCCGATTGAAAGTGAGGGGGTCGAAAACCATTTATCATGCTAATGGATATTAAAAGAAAGCTGCAATGCCAATCCTTATACCAGACAAATTAGATTTTAAACTGAAGACTGTAATAAGAGCTGAGGAAGACACTATATTATATTTAGGGCTCTATTCAGCAAGAGCAAATAATCAGAAATATTTATGTTCCTAACATGACAGCAGCCAATGATATAAAGAAACAATACAAAATTAAAGAAACACACTGATAATAATAAAATAATAGTAGGAGATTTTAATACCCCACTCACTGCAATGGACAAATCACATAAGCAGAAGATCTATAAGGAAACAAAGACTTTGACTAACACACTGGGCCATATGAACTTCATAGATATATTCAAAGCATTCCATCTTAAAGCAACAAAATACATATTCTTCTCTAGTGCACAAAGCATTCTCCAGAATAGATCACATACTGAGTCACAAATCAGATCTCAACTGGTACCAAAATATTGGGATCTTTTCCTTCCTATTTTCAGACCACAATGCTTTAAAACTGGAACCCAATAATGAGAGGAAATTTGGTTAAGAAATCACATGGAAGCTAAAGAGCATCCTATGGAAAAATGAATGGCTCAACCAGGATATTAAAGAATTTTTGAAAGATCATGGAAAAAATGAAAATGAGGGATGCCTGAGTGTCTCAGTGGTTGAGCGTCTGCCTTTGGCTCAGGGCATGATTCTGGAGTCCCAGTATTGAGTCCTGTATTGGGCTTCCTGCATGGAGCCTGATTCTCCCTCTCTCTCTGCCTATATCTCTGCCTCTCTGTGTGTCTCTCATGAATAAATAAAATCTTAAAAAAGGGAAAAGAAAATGAAAACATAACTGTTCAAAATCTTGGAGATGCAACAAAAGTAGTCTTAAGAGGGAAGTATATGGCAATACAAGCCTTTCTCAAGAAACAAGAAATGGCTCATATACACAACCTATCCTTATACCTAGAGGATGTAGAAAAAAAAAAGCAGAAAATAAAGCTTAAACACAGCAGGAGAAAAGAATAAATATTAGATCAGAATTTAATGAAAAAAATAGTAGAACAGATCAAAGAAACTAGGAGCTGATTCTTTGAAAAAAAATCATGAGATTGATTACCCGCTGGCCAGACTTATCAAAAATAAAAGAGGAGCGATCCAAGTAAATAAAATATGAATGAAAGGTGAGATATCACAACCAACACTGAAGAAATACATATAATTATAAGAATGTATAATGAGGGATACCTGGGTGGCACAGTGGTTTAGCACCTGCCTTCAGCCCAGGGTGTGATCCTGGAGTCCTGTGATCTAGTCCCATGTCAGTCTCCCTGCATGGAGCCTGCTTCTCCCTCTGCCTGTGTCTCTGCCTCTCTCTCTCTCTCTCTGTGTGTGTGTCTCATGAATAAATATTTTTTTAAAAGAACATATAATGAGCAACTCTATGCCAACAAATTAGGCAATCTGAAATGAATGGATGCACTCCTAGTGACATATAAACTATCAAAACAGAACCTGGAAGAAATTGAAAACTTGAACAGACCTATAACCAGCAAGATTAAAGCAGTAATAAAAATTCTCCCAAAAAAACAAGAATCCAAGGTTAGATGGCTTCCCAGGGGTATTCTACCAAACACTTAAAGAAAAATTAATACCTATTCTTCTGAAGCTGTTTCAAAAAATAGGAATGGAAGGGAAAAAATCTCAAACTTTTTCTACTAATCCAGCATTACTTTGATCCTCAAAACAAAGACCCTACCAAAAAAAGGAGAATAACAGACCAATATCCCTGAAAAACATGGATGCCAAAATTCTCACCAGAGTACTAGTCAATAGGATCCAGCAGTACATTAAAAGGATTATTCATCATGACTAAGTGGGATTTATTCCTGGGATGCAAGAGTGGTTCAACATCCACATATCAATCAATGTGGTACACACATTAAAGATAGAAATGGCAAGAACTATATGATCTTCTCAATGGATGCAGGAAAAGCATTTGACAAAGTACAGTATTCTTTCTTGATTAACACTCTTCACAGTGTAGGGATAGAGAGAACATACCGCAATACCGTAAAAACCATCTACAAAAAGCCCACCTCAAATACCACTCTCAATGGGGAAAAAATGAGAACTTTTCTCTATGATCAGGAGCACAGGAGGTATGTCCACTATCACCACTGTTGTTCACCAGAATATTGGAAGGAGTAATCTCAGCACTCAGAAAACAAAAAGAAATAAAATGCATCTGAATTGGCAAAGAAGTAGCCAAACTCTCACCCTTTGCAGATGACATGATGCTGTATGTGGAAAACCCAGAAGACTCCACTCCAAAATTGCTAGAACTCTTACAGGAATTCAGTAACATTTCAGAATTTAAAATCAATGCACAGAAATCAGTTGCACTTCTATACACTAACAATGAGATAGAAGAAAGAGAAATTAAAAAGTTAATACCATTTACAATAGCACCAAGAACCATAAGATACCTAAGAATAAACTTAACCAAAGAGACAAAGAATCTGTACTCAGAAAATTATTTTAAGATTTGTGTGGAATCAGAAAAGACCCCGAATAGCCAGGGGAATTTTAAAAAAGAAAACCATATCTGGGGGCATCACAATGGCAGATTTCAGGTTGTACTACAAAGCTGTGGTCATCAAGACAGTGATGGCACAAAAACAGACACATAGATCAATGGAACAGAATAGAGAATCCAGAAGTGGACCCTCAACTTTATGGCCAACTAATATTCGATAAAGGAGGAAAAACTATCCATTGGAAGAAAGACAGTCTCTTCAATAAATGGTGCTGGGAAAATTGGACATCCACATGCAGAAGAATGAAACTAGACCACTCTCTTGCCCCCTACACAAAGATAAACTCAAAATGGATGACAGATCTAAATGTGAGACAAGGGTCCATCAAAATCCTAGAGGAGAACTCAGGCAACACCCTTTTTGAACTTGGCCACAGTAACTTCTTGCAAGATACATCCACGAAGGCAAAAGAAACAAAAGCAAAAATGAACTATTGGGACTTCATCAAGATAAGAAGCTTTTGCACAGCAAAGGATACAGTCAACAAAACTCAAAGACAACCTACAGAATGGGAGAAGATACTTGCAAATGACGTATTAGATAAAGGGCTAGTTTCCAAGATGTATAAAGAACTTCTTAAACTCAACAGCAAAGAAACAAACAATCCAATCATGAAATGGGCAAAAGACATGAACAGAAATCTCACAGAGGAAGACATAGACATGGCCAACATGCACGTGAGAAAATGTTCCGCATCACTTGCCATCAGGGAAATACAAATCAAAACCACGATGAGATACCACCTCACACCAGTGAGAATGGGGAAAACTAACAAGGCAGGAAACCACAAATGTTGGAGAGGATGCGGAGAAAAGGGAACCCTCTTACACTGTTGGTGGGAATGTGAACTGGTGCAGCCACTCTGGAAAACTGTGTGGAGGTTCCTCAAAGAGTTAAAAATAGACCTGCCCTACGACCCAGCAATTGCACTGTTGGGGATTTACCCCAATGATTCAGATGCAGTGAAACGCCGGGACACCTGCACCCTGATGTTTCTAGCAGCAATGGCCACAAAAGCCAAACTGTGGAAGGAACCTCGGTGTCCATCGAAAGATGAACGGATAAAGAAGATGTGGTTTATGTATACAATGGAATATTACTCAGCCATTAGAAACGACAAATACCCACCATTTGCTCAAAGTGGATGGAACTGGAGGGTATTATGCTGAGTGAAGTAAGTCAATTGGAGAAGGACAGTGTATGTTCTCATTCATTTGGGGAATATAAATAATAGTGAAAGGGAATATAAGGGAAGGGAGAAGAAATGTGTGGGAAATATCAGAAAGGGAGATAGAACATAAAGACTCCTAACTCTGGGAAATGAACTAGGGGTGGTGGAAGGGGAGGAGGGCAGGGGGTGGGGGTGAGTGGGTGACGGGCACTGAGAGGGACACTTGACGGGATGAGCACTGGGTGTTATTCTGTATGTTGGTAAATTGAACACCAATAAAAATTATTTTATTAAAAAAAAGAAACAAAAGTAGACTCAAAATAGATGAAAGTCCTAAATGTGAGATAGGAATCCATCAAAATCTTAGAGGATAACATAGGCAGCAACTGCTTTGACCATAGCTGCAACAACTTCTTGCTAGACACATCTCAAAGGCATGGGAACAAAAGCAAAAATGAACGACTCGGACTTCATCTAGATAAAAAGTTTTCCACAAAAAAGTATACAATTGACAAAACTAAAAGACAACCAATGGAATGGGAAAAGATATTTGCAAATGACATCTCAGATAAAGATTTCCAAAATCTATGAAGAACTTATCAAACTCAATTCACTAAGAACAAATAACTCAGTCAAGAAATGAGCAGAACACATGAACAGACTTTTCTCCAAAGAAGACATACAAATAGCCAACAGACACATAAAAAAATGTTTTACATCACTTTTCATCAGGGAAATACAAATCATTTCCACAATGAAATATCAGTTCACCTCAATGAGAATGGCAACATTAACAAGTCAGGAAATAAGAGATATTGGTAAGCATGTGGAGAAAGGGAAACCCTACTTGGTGGGAATGCAAACTGCTGTAGCCACTCTGGAAGCTAGTAGGGAGGTTCCTCAAGAAGATAAAAATAGAGCTACCCTATGAACCCAGCAATTGCACTACTATTATATATCCTAAAGATACAAATGTAGTGATCCAAAGAGAACCCTGGAATCCAACGTTTATAGCAGCAATGTTCACTAAATCAAAACTATGGAAAGAGCCAAGATATTCAATAACTGATGAATGGATAAAGAAATTGTGGGGTGTGTTGGGATCCCTGGGTGGCACAGCGGTTTGGCGCCTGCCTTTGGCCCAGGGCGCGATCCTGGAGACCCAGGATCGAATCCCACGTCAGGCTCCCGGTGCATGGAGCCTGCTTCTCCCTCTGCCTGTGTCTCTGCCTCTCTCTCTCTCTCACTGTGTGCCTATCATAAAAAAAAAGAAAGAAATTGTGGGGTGTGTGTGGTAAATGGAATACTATTCAACCATCAAAAATGAAATACCACTATTTCTAATGTCATGGATGGAACTATAGTGTATTATGCTAATGTTAAGTGAAATAAATCAATTAGAGAAAGACAAATCATTTGATCTCACTCATATGTGGAACTTAAGAAAACAAAACAGGATCAGAGAAAGAGAGGGAAAAATAAAAGAAGATAAAGTCAGATAGGGAGACAAACCGTTAGAGACTCTTAACTATAGGAAACAAACTGAGGGTTGCTGTAGGGGAGTAGGGTAAGGGATGGGGTATCTTAGTGATGGACATTAATAAGGGCATGTGATGTAATGAGCACTGGGTATTATGAGACTGATGAATCACTGAACTCTTCCTCTGAAACTAATAATGCGTTACATGTTAATTAATTGAATTTTAAAAATAAAAGTAGTATTGCTGAGAAAAAAAAGAAAAATAAAATTTTTAAAAGATTTTATTTATTTATTCATGAGATACATAGAGAGAAAGAGAGGCAGAGACACAGGCAGAGGGAGAAGCAGGCTCCATGCAGGGAGCCTGACATGGGACTCTATCCTGGGTCTCAAGAATCCCGCCCTGGGCTGAAGGCAGCGCTAAACTACTGAGCCACCCAGCCTGCCTAGAAAAAAAATTAAAAATTAGCAAAATACAAATGATATGTAAAACATAATTTCTTCTACTGTCAAGAAATTGGCAAAACTAGGGGTACCTGAGTGGCTGAGTGGTTGAGCATCTGCTGTCACCTCAGGTGATCTTGAGATTCTGGGATCCAGAATCCTGCATCAGACTCCCTTCAGGGAGCCTGCTTCTCCCTCTGCTTATGTCTCTGCCTCTTTCTGTGTGTTTCTCATAAATAAATAAAATCTTTATTTTTTTTTCAAAAAAAGATCTGTAAAACTGATAGTTGGCCAATTCAAAGTATTGCTTAGGATTGTAGAATATTACATGTTTTCATAGCCTAGAATATCTTGTTTATTTTTATTTTTTATTATCTTGATTTATTTATGAGAGAGAGAGAGCAGAAGCAGGGGGAATGGCAGGCAGAGGGAGAGGGAGAAATGGACTCCCTATTGAGCAGGAGCCCAGCACGGAGCTAGGCTGTTTTTTTGCAGTCAAAGTTGAGGAGAACCTAGTTCAGTCTCTGCTCTGTCTCAGTGCCATATGTGTATCAGGAAGGGGAGAGACTATACTATCTTTCACAAAAGTATGGAAAGCCAAAGCAAGGCTTCCCATTCCCAGCCTTCTCAGGCATTTCTAAGGTACATAAGGTACCCTGGGATAATGACCTGAGCTACCAAAGGCAGATTCTTAACCATCTGAGCCACATAGGTTCCCCATCTTGTTTATTTTTCAATGCATAAATGCTGATATTAGGGATTCCCAATCCTACAGATTTCTATGTGAACAGTGATTTTCTTTGAGCTTTCCTTTGACATCTTGCTTGGGCAGGACAATTTATTTACTTTTTTTTTTACTTTTTTATATGTAGAATGTTTAGCAATAATGACCATTGACCATTAAAATCCCCTTCCCACTCCTAGTTATTTATTTGAAAAAACAAGGATTCCGCACATACTTCTGAGAACAATGAAAGTGAACAATGTACACCTGAATATAAATTACTTCATGGATCAGTGGTTCCTTAATTACTTATTTTTTCACTGTCTGTATTTTGACATTTGCCCACTGGCGTAGGTCATTGTGTTTTGAAAAGCTGATATAGGTTGCCTAATATCTGTAAAAAGATCTTAGAACTGTATTTTCCATATGCTTCATTATTTCTTTCCTCCAATTCAGATCACTTTTGGCCCTGTGAGATCTCACTGTGAGATGGGTTCAGGAAATAAATAGATCAAAACTCTGCCCATATGCTACTCCCTTCACCTTTTTTGACCCATTTGACTCAATTCCCAGTGCTTCTCAGATGGTGGCTGTATTCTATGCTATGGCATCTCATATTCTGAAAATTTTTTCTGGTATCTGAGGTCAAAGGAGAACGAGGTGGTTGGTCTCAGGGTTCTGCAAAAGGAATAAGGGAAAGGGAGTTATTTAATTATGGATTTTATATACCACTTACAATTTTCTTACCAGACCCAATTCAAATCTGAGCCAGTGGGAGACATAAGATAAATCTTCTACAAAAATATAATTTTATAAAGTTATTTAAATGGTTTTTACACAAATATAGGATGAATAAATATCTATCAAGTATTTATTTACTCATCCATGAGGGAATAAACAGTATTAAAGGTCGTTCAAGGAGATTTGAGTTAAACAGGGCTTTGTAATAAATGTCTGACAAAGTCTGAGTGAAATAAATGTTATTTATTTACTTTTTTTTTTTTTTTTGTTATATAGTATGAAAAATATTTGGTCTTTGTCCCAAGATTTCTAGGACTGAGCTCCTAAAATCCTTGGGATTTCCTGAGTGATAAGTAAGATAAGAATGTCTTTTGTTCTAATGAGCTGACTAATGGTGGGCTCCTAGACAGCTTCAGGAGAGAAGCTGTTCCCTGGAAAGACCAATCTCTGATTAGAAGTCCGGAATTTTCTGTCCTATCCCCACCTCCAAGGAAGGTAGATGGAATGGAATGTGAGTTAATGAACAATGACCACAATCATGCCTCTGTAACTAAGTCCATAAATCATAAATAAGAGATTTACAAAACTTCTGAATTGGCTAACATGTTGATAGAAGGTGGAGGAGAAGGGACTCTTCTCCCCATTGAGAAAGCAGGTGACTCCATATGGTTTACACAGAGTTTTATTCAGGATAACCTAATGACTAGGGGATCAGGCAAGAAACAGTCCAGACCTATTCTCTGTGAAGTTTGGACCCTAGTCTCCCAATTTTGTAGAGCAGGGAGGGTGCAAACTATAATGAGATCAAATGAGCTGCAAGCATGTCAATGATATACATGCATCTGACAATTAACATTTAACAGACTTGGGATCCCTGGGTGGCGCAGCGGTTTGGCGCCTGCCTTTGGCCCAGGGCGCGATCCTGGAGACCCAGGATCGAATCCCACGTCGGGCTCCCGGTGCATGGAGCCTGTTTCTCCCTCTGCCTGTGTCTCTGCCTCTCTCTCTCTCTCTCTGTGTGACTATCATAAATAAATAAAAATTAAAAAAAAAACATTTAACAGACCTCATGGTGTTGATACTAAATCTGGCCCTTGGAGTCTCTAAGCAGTAGAAATTCACTAAGGGGCCAAAGGGGAGTTTAAAGGGAGACTTCTTTGGGGTTTATGCTGGAGCACAAGAAAGGCAGTACAAAGGAGTGTCCTTTGGCTGACTCCCTACAGAGAGGTCATGGAGAGTTTTTAAAAGATACTTAGATGTGGGAAATACAGCATCTAAGTATGTAGGGATAGGGATTTATTAGCACCTGCACACTTAAAGGTCATGCTTCTTTGTGCATCAAATTAACTAATTAGCATGTTTAATTTCTACCCCTGGGTGTGATTTTTTTTGGCATTATAATGAGGGCAAAAGTCAGTGACAGGTCAGCACTGGGATCCTTCTTGTTACAGACTGATTAGGTCTGGTGTTCACCCATCTTTGAAGTAAGCATCTGCTCTTAGCAAGCACTCCCATTCTGCATCCTGCATGATATGTTACTGAAGACGCATACAGTTTCAGCTTTTTTTTTTCTCCATATTGAGGCAGCCAAGAAATGCTGGATTTTGCAGTCAGGGTTCAGGATTATCAAGTTCAGTCCCTGCTCTGTCTCAGTGCCATATGTGTATCAGGAAGGGGAGAGGGCAACCCGGGTGGCTCAGTGGTTTAGCACTGCCTTCAGCCCAGGGCCTGATTCTGGAGACTTGGGATCCAGCCCCACGTCGGGCATGGAGCCTGCTTCTCCTTCTACCTGTGTCTCTGCCTCTCTCTCTTTCTGTGTGTCTCTCATGAATAAATAAATAATTTTACAAAAAAGGAACGGAGAGACTATACTATTTTCACAAATGTATGGAAAGCCAAAAGAAGCCTCCCCACTCCTAACCTTGGCAGGCATTTCTAAGGTACATATATTAATCTCCAAAAGTCCCAGGACACTTGGCCCCAACAGAGACCATAAAATCGACATGGACAGACTGAGGGCCAAAGGTGGAGTCAGTACACATATACACATGCCGGGAGGACAACCCAACTCCATGGGGACAAGAGCCCTGTGCTCAGAATCTATCTGGCACTCACTCATGTGCCACTTTTTCTGGTTATCCATTTGTATCATTTTTAGAAAGCTGTGATTATTAGTATAGCATTGTTCTGACTTCTGTGAGTTGTTCTATCAAATCAATGATGCTTAGGAGGTTGTTGTGAAACCTCTAATTTTGTAGCAAAGTCAGAAAGAAATGTGAGTAAACTCAAAACCCAATACTTACAACTGGCATCTGAAGTGGGGCTCATCTTGTGGGACTTAAACATACTGGGTGTGCATTAACTGCAGCTAATGTCAAAATGGGAATGAATTGTGTAATACCTAATTGGTGTCAGAGACTTGGGCAACCGGTGTTGGAAAAGGCATCACACATTTAGTGTCATGAGGACAAAATCTACAAACTCTCATCCCTGGTGTTTTTGTTTTACTATAGTACAACTGTTTGAGTTCTTACTTCATTGCTGGATACAAGTACTAGCATTTGTATTGGACACAAATATTCATGTTAATATGCAAGATTGCAGATTCTAGGTTCCCAATAGTAGTAAATAGTAAGCCAAGCACAGATTATTCATCTAAAGAAACACGGTCTTTGAGCAGGCCTGATAAACAGTGTTCCAGGGTAACACTGAAATGGCAGACTTTGTGTTATTTTCTGTTTTAGATAAATTTTCTTATCTAAAAAAATAGACAACACCAAGACAGATTTTTGTATCCCCCATTATACACAAATCATCATGATAACAATGAACTATGATATAGCATTTATGATGGGCTAGATTCTCTTCTAAATAGTTTATATTTTATTTAATCCATCTAATAATAGTACAAATTAAGTAGTGTTATTATATGTATTTTACAGAAGAGGAACACAAAGCTTATTTACAATGGTAATTCAAAATCACAAAATGAGTAAATATAGAAGCAGAATTAAAAACATACATACACACCAACATATTTGGAGATTAGTGAGTTGATAGGCTATCAAAACACTGATGGGATGAGCACTGGGTGTTATGCTATATGTTGGCAAATTGAACTCCAACAACAACAACAAAAAACCCCACTGATGCCCAATTCAAAATAAAATGCTTCTCAAAGTGTAATCAACAAGCCCTTCATGTCATTTGGATGTTCCCTAAGGTTTGAGAACCACAAATCTAAGATGATTTAAACATAATTCTTCCATTCAACTACATCAGAATAGTTAAATATAGGAATATTATTTAAAAACCAGGTGTTGTATGGAACTGTTGAATCACTAAATTGTACTTCTAGAATAAATATTATTCTGTACATTATGTTAGCTAACTAAAGAAATTGAGGAAGACGCAAAGAAATGGAAAAATATTCCATGCTCATGGATTGGAGGAATTAATATTGTGAAAATGTCAATGTTACCCAGGGCAATTTACACATTTAATGCAATCCCTATAAAAATACCATGGACTTTCTTCAGAGAGTTAGAACAAATTATTTTAAGATTTCTGTGGAATCAGAAAAGACCCCGAATAGCCAGGGGAATTTTAAAAAAGAAAACCGTAGCTGGGGGCATCACAATGCCAGATTTCAGGTTGTACTACAAAGCTGTGGTCATCAAGACAGTGTGGTCCTGGCACAAAAACAGATGCATAGATCAATGGAACAGAATAGAGAATCCAGAAGTGGACCCTCAACTTTTTGTTCAAGTAATATTCGACAAAGGAGGAAAGACTATCCACTGGAAAAAAGACAGTCTCTTCAATAGATGGTGCTGGGAAAATTGGACATCCACATGCAGAAGAATGAAACTAGATCACTCTCTTGCCCCATACACAAAGATAAACTCAAAATGGATGAAAGATCTAAATGTGAGACAAGATTCCATATAAAATAAAAACTAAAAAAAAGGAGAAAAAACATTCACATTGTTTGCATTCTAGTAGAGTGCAGAAGTTCATAGATCAAAGAGCTGTTTTGAAAGTAAAATACATGTAAAGCTATATAAAGTGCTGAACATTTTTGCTAGCATGTAGAAATGCTTAATGAATACATCTATCATTATCATCACACAGTGAAGAAACATAAACAATCTGCTTATTTCAGGTAATTAAGTTATATTTGTTCTGTTCAAGGAGTAGTATTCCAGTTTTTCTATTTGACAATTCCTTGTATTTGCTGTTTTCCTTAACAGGTCCACAATTTTCACCTTCCCATTTGGAGTCCTTTGTCTTTTAGCAAAACCCCAGAGGGAGGGGCGCCTGGGTGGGACAATCTGTTAAGTGTCCAACTCTTGGTTTCAGCTTAGATCATGATCTCAGGGTCATGAGATCAAGTCCCGCATTGGGCTCTTCACACAGTGTGATCTGCTTGAGATTCTATTTCTCTCTTTCTCTCTCTTTCTCTCTCTCAGCCCCTCTCACCATCTCTCTTTCTCTCTCTCTCTCTCTCTCAAGTAAATAAATTAATAAATCTTGAAAAAAATAATCCTGAAAGGTAAATTAATTCATTGCATCATTTATTCTCAATAAATATTTAAATGTTTTCCCTTGCCAAAAATTATTTTCTTTGAGTATGTCATTGCTGGAGGGTAAGCATTTGGTAGGTGTAGAAAACTTTAAGTGGTCATATAAAACTTGTAAATAAATATGGCATGAGGCCAGGAACAGAAAGCAGTATTCTCAACACTGATGTAAGCAAACATTTGTAGGCAACCTATCAGAAAGATCCAGTATTATATATATATGTACATATATACATATATATATATATAATAGATTCTTACTCTCTACTGGGGAGGTGAGTTTAATTTGTTTGAAAATTATTTTTCCATTATGTTAAGAAATAACTTAAAATTATTTCTATTTATTATTGTGTTTGGAATGTTACATGTGAATTTTGAATTGCAGAGTAACTTTTGTAAAATTTCATCCTCATGAAAAAAGGATACAGAAGTCTCACTATTGTCTACAGATATTTTTTTTGTCTACATGTATTCTGAAGATGTAAGATGCCAGTTGTATCTACTCAAGACCAGTGAGCCAAAAGATTTTTAATAGTCAATTCAGTCAAATTATTGAATTCATCATTCATCATTCATTTTAACTGAATGATGTGACTATTTCAAGAAACTATCCATGTTAAATAATTGTCTTGTGGGCAGAGACGTGCTTTCTTTGTGGAAGGCAGGATGGTAGAAGGAAAAGAAATGTAAATTTTGGATGGAAACTCCAACAGTTTATGACAATGATCTCCACTTGTTCTTAGATGTAAGCATAAATATGAAGAAAGAGATTATAATCAATTTCCCTACCAGCTCGGAAAAGGGCATGATTTTGAGGTTAATATACATTGAATTCCTTAAATATTTTTCAAATAAAGGGCTTACAATAAATAAGAAAAAATGGGGAAATAAGATATACTGTTCCTTTTTTTTAAATTTTTTTTTCATTTATTTATGATAGTCACACAGAGAGAGAGAGAGAGAGGCAGAGACACAGGCAGAGGGAGAAGCAGGCTCCATACACCGGGAGCCTGACGTGGGATTCGATCCCGGGTCTCCAGGATCGCGCCCTGGGCCAAAGGCAGGCGCCAAACCGCTGCGCCACCCAGGGATCCCCTATACTGTTCCTTTTAAGATAATGGAGAAAATCCTTCTTTTCTTTCTCTGAAGGATGGATTCCTTGCAAATTGCCCAAAACTCATTCCTGGAGGGGGAAATATGTATCCTACTTTTAGAAAAAGAGTCCATAGTTTTCAAGTTTTTCATTCATATTCTGGAAACTTACTTAGTAATTTAGAATTAATCTTGCCTACAATTGACCTAAAGAAGAATTACTTATGAACATCTGCCTATATTCTCATTAATTTGCTGAGTTAATGTAGTCTTTTAAAGAAAAGCTAAATGTTTTACCTAACAAGTAAATGCATTCATATATCAAGAATGTTAAAATTTTCGTTTAAAATTATTTGTAAAAAAATAAAATAAAATAAAATTCTTTGTATTATATTTAGTGAAAAATGTCAAACTTAATTAGCTCTATATATGTAAACATAAATAATGCATTTAAACTGAAATATATTTTAAATTATTTGTCATAGCAGGTGGAAAAGCCTAATTTATAAAAGTATTATATATCACAATTTTCCACAGCTGAAGAGAATATTATAGAATTATTTATTTACTACATTTTCATTCTGATGTAAAGAGTCATGGCTGTAAATTACATTGTCATTTTATGTAGCTATACACACGTGTGTATGTGTGTGTGTGTGTGTGTGTGTGTGACTGAATTCCTATTATCTATTTATCTTAGAATTTAATCTTCCTGTTCCAATAGCATTTGATCAAATATCAAATTGGCATTTTGTGCTATGACTTTCTAGCTACTATTCATGTGAAAAATGGAAAATAAAGGATATAGAGTGACACTTTAAGTTAAAATTAAAAATTTGTTTAACTGCACAAAATTATTTGGAAAATTATCTCAAAATTCATGCACAAATTATATTTTAATTATTTGAGTAATCTGTGTAGAAGTTTCAAAATTTAACACATTTAAGTCAACTTAAACAGAAGGAAACTAGGTCAAGTAATTTACTCCTCACTGAATATACAGAAAATGACAGAAATTATTCTTAAACCAGAACTACGTATCTAAAGTCTAGTGTTCTTTACCCATACATCCCTGCATCAATAAGATGAGTCTGAGGATGATTTAAAGTTATAAGGAAGGCAGAGGAAGACTGTGATCAAGGAGTCTAAGGGCCATGGCAGTAATAGAAGAGAGATGTCTTGAATAGTATATATAACACTGGGCTATATTTGCTAGATAAAATGTGCTGTAAATCAACAAGACTTTGCAATACTGTGATAGATAGATTGCTTATTTGTTTGGTATCCAGTGATTAAACACGCCATCTCAAAGACGACAATGTTACCATGTGCTGTTGTGTTAGTTCTAGTTCAAATATAAATGCTCACAAGGCGATGGTAGCAATATAGAGAGACATTGGCACCACCTCTTCACATGTCCCTTAAAAAGACTGCATGTGTGTGAGATGGATTTGCAAGAGGTGGGGTCTGTCATTTAATTTTTATAGCATTAGAGAATTTAAAAAATTAAACCCTTCAGATTAAAATACATCATCACTCTCCCAAACTCTGCAGCAGGATATGAATGGCCAGACAAATTCTTGATGGGCTAAACATAATGATGTTTCTAAAGCCTTAGATGAAATATTTCTGTACTGTCCATATCAGAAATAGATATATCTGCAAATGTATACATGTACAAAAGCAAAAGAGATATATTTGTGCATTTTTCTGTTAATAAAAGAGAATTGGGTTCTTAAAGCTATATGCTCTTCTACTCTTCATGAGTTCACGGGTTTGGTTTAGTATGGAGCTAAAAAAATGGTAAATGCAAGAAATCTTGTTTTCAGAGTACAATAGCTCTCAAGATGCAAACCCTTCCTAATGAAGTTATGTTCATTTCTGTATGCTCAATCATTTCAATTGTGTCTCCTAAGGAAATGGATCTATTATATTAAATATTAAAAATTATTTATAAAAGATGACCAGGTATCTAATTTAGATATCTAAATTAATTAATATTAGTTAATCAATATCTAATTTATTGAAATAAATTGCTGTTTATTTCCAAATATACTTTATCTATGACTAGTAATTATGGTAATGAAGTTGTTTTAAAATTGCATCCCTGTACTATTAACCACTTTACTTCTTATTATAGTTATTACTATTTTCTTCAAGCATTTATTGACATCAAAGATCCTCTCATTCTTTCCTTTCATATTTACTTAGCTTATTCAAAGTCTCCAATATTGCATATTTCCAGATGAAATGGTGCCCTAGTAAGCTGGAGAGATGTTTTCATTTTATTAAAAATGTAGAAACACACAGATTTCAGAGCAAGGATTGATGAGTTGGAATACTTGCACTTGGCAGGATGAGCACTGGGTGTTATGCTATATGTTGGCAAATTGAACTCCAATAAAAAAAAATTTTAAAAGTAAATAAAAATAAAATAAAAAATCAGGTAAATAAAAATATTTATTTATTTATTTATTTATTTATTTATTTATTTTTCTATAAATTTATTTTTTATTGGTGTTCAATTTGCCAACATACAGAATAACACCCAGTGCTCATCCCATCAAGTGCCCACCTCAGTGCCCACCACCCAGTCACCCCCACCCCTCCCGTCCTCCTCCCCTTCCACCACCCCTAGTTCATTTCCCAGAGTTAGGAGTCTTTCATGTTCTGTCTCCCTTTCTGATATTTGCCACTCATAATGGATAAAGAAGATGTGGTTTATGTATACAATGGAATATTACTCAGCCATTAGAAACGGCAAATACCCACCATTTGCTTTGATGTGGATGGAACTGGAGGGTATTATGCTGAATGAAATAAGTCAGTCGGAGAAGGACAAACATTATATGGTCTCATTCATTTGGGGAATATAAAAAATAGTGAAAGGGAATAAAAATATTTAATAATAAGAAAATAACATTTATCAACTATCACACATATTATCTTTCCTCATTAGAGAATTTGTTTACTTATTCTTACCTGTTGTATTCAGAGTATTCTAACCCACATTAAAACAACTTTAATTTTCATTTATTAAAGAAAGAACTGAAACAATAATTTGAATATGTTACGATTTTCAAAATTTAAAAAGGATCTGTGAGTCAAACAAATGTAAATGACAAACTTTTGTGTTTATTTTCT
This sequence comes from Canis lupus baileyi, assembly GCF_048164855.1. NCBI lineage: Eukaryota > Metazoa > Chordata > Mammalia > Carnivora > Canidae > Canis > Canis lupus. The sequence goes on along the minus strand of NC_132855.1, from coordinate 59,073,863 downwards.
CAAATGGTTAATATTGGTTTCAGGAAAGCACAATAATGACAATACAAATAATGATACAAACAATACAAATAATGATACAAGTAGCAATACAAATCATATTGTAAATTTTAAGTTTTTACTATTTACAACATAGACCTTGATAGTTGTCTTCTACTTTTGATACATTTGATCTATTATCTCAGTCAACCAATGAACTTTAGTGTGAAGTATAGCCTTACCTCATTTACAACATTAAAAAGTTGAGCTATGGAGAAGAGATATTAAGTCAAGAAAAGCCATTTTAACTAGGAAGTAGAACTTTGAATAAAGACCTTGGATTCAATATGTAATACTTGTCTAAAACTGTATTGAAGTTAAGATCTTTAGATGATAAAAACTCCTTCCTTTTCAATTTTTCCATTTGCAGCATCCCAGCTGCAGAATTCATGGAGAAGAGCAACACAACCATAGATTTCATTCTCCTAGGACTCTTTAATCACACAAGATCCCACCTTTTTCTCTTCATTGTGGTGATGACAATAGCCATTGCTTCCCTGAATGGAAATGCCCTCATCCTTCTCCTGATTCTCCTGGATTCCCGGTTCCACACACCTATGTACTTCTTACTAAGCCAACTCTCTCTCATGGACATGACGTTGGTCTCCACCATTGTGCCCAAAATGGCAGCTGACTACTTGAGTGGCAAGAAGTCCATATCCCCTGCTGGCTGTGGATTGCAGATCTTTGTCTCACTCACACTGGGCGGTGGAGAAAGTTTCCTCTTAGCATCCATGTCCTATGACCGCTATGTGGCTGTTTGCCACCCACTGAGATACCCTGTTCTCATGAGCTGGCAATTATGCCTGAGAATGACTGTGGGGTCTTGGTTCCTTGGGGCAGCTGATGGGCTCATGCAGGCTGCTGCCACCCTGAGTTTTCCATTTTGCAGGGCTAATGAAATTGATCATTTCTTCTGTGAGGCCCCCATACTGGTGCGTTTGGCTTGTGCTGACACGTCAGTCTTTGAAAATGTCATGTACATCTGCTGTGTGTTAATGCTTCTGGTCCCCTTTTCCCTCATCCTGACTTCCTATAGTCTCATCCTCTCATCTGTTCTTCAGATGCGTACTACAGAAGCCCGCAAGAAGGCTTTCTCCACCTGCTCCTCACATCTCTCTGTGGTGGGACTCTTTTATGGAGCTGCTATTTTTATTTACATGAGACCCAAATCATACAGGTCAGATAACCATGATAAAGTGGTCTCAGCCTTCTATACGATTTTCACCCCTGTGTTGAACCCCCTCATCTACAGTCTAAGGAATAGTGAAGTCAAGGGAGCCTTGAAAAGATGGTTGAGGAAATGTGCAAATGTAAAACCCCAGTACACTTAGTTCTATTCTTCAAGTTACCCAGTGCCAAATGAATCTGTTTCTGTATTTGTTAACATTTTAGACATATTGTAATTATCTCTCTTTTAGTAATGCATGAAGATAATGTTAAGTACATTGATCAGTATAATAGTTAAGTTGTTAAAAATTAAGTGAGTCTACTACACTGAGGTACTGTTTCTTGAACATTGACTATTTGTTTTGCTCCCAGATAAGCACTTTTATAGATTATTTTGCATTCTATAACAGCCGTATAAGTGCTTTGATTCCCATTTTCTAATGAGAAATTAGAAGCAAAAAAAGTTAAATATTTTTCCAATACACACAGTATATGTTAAAATGTGACTCCAAATCTTGTCACCTCACTTGGTATATTTTATTTCTGTCCATTTATTTTGACCACTGTGTTTTCTATGTCTTTGTCCTATGCATTTTTAAGAAATAAATATAGGGATTCCAACAAAGTCAAACAAGAACATTAATTTTACCTATAATTTAAAATGCAGGCCTATAACAAAGGGGAAATTGTGTGACTTAAAATGAGTATCATATTGTCACTATCATAAAAATTTTCTTCCACAGTCTCTTTATTTTGCTTTGAATGCAAACATTTTTATTTCATGCAATTTTTCACTTAAGTCATATTTTATATGTATAAAATTCCCAGGCTCCACTTGGAATGGCTAATCTGTTATGAAGTACACCATGGCTAAACTCACTTTTCTGGAAGCAGATAGTGTTCATGATGTTTAAAAGTTATGTTGACTTACGATGGACATTGCATCGATGAATATAAACTCAGATGCATAAATATGCATAGTCTTAATAGAATATCTGATGATACTGGATTATCAAAACTGAGTAAGAATTGACCACGAGTTTCTTACAAATTATGCAGATCACCTTACTTCTGCAAATGGACAACAACTAGAGCCAATCTCATAAAAAATATGGGCACTCCTCAAGGTTTGGTGACTTAGAAAAGAGAAGAAGCAAGACTATTTCTTCTGTATATCTGTTAGATGAAGACACGAGCCAGAGAGATAAGGCAGAAAGCTGTCATCTTCAAAGCCAAATTGTAACTGAAAATTACATTACAAGTTTATTTAGTGAATTTTATGACAGAGACTAAATTTACTGCAGTTGTAAAAAACTTAAGAAATACATTATTTTATATATAAAGAGAGAACTTCAAAAAGAGCTTCTAGGAACAATGAACCTCTATACTACTGCCTGAGATATGAATGGCATTTCACATTTTAGAGCAATATGGGATATTTCCAGCTACATGTAGAGATGCAAATACTAATATCATGTGTATATTTATGATAGTACCTTAACCACTGCATGTAGATCTGGACCTCCTATCTAGAGAGAATCATCAGGAAACTCTACACTCCTGGGAAGATTTGAGAATATCAGGTGAGAGCAATCATCTTTTTTTTCAATCAGAATATCAGGTGAGAGCAATCATCTTTTTTTTCAATCATCTGTTTAAACAAAGAGTTTATTTGTCTTATTTATTTTCTACTTACTCAGGATGAAACAAAGGAAGAGACATACTTGGTAATTTTATATCAGTTATGTGATCAGAATGTTTTTCTTCCCTTGAAATGGAAGAATTTCATAGATGTAAATGCAGTCATGGAAATTGTATTATTTTTGCCAGATTCACTGATCATCAAAATGGCAAGTAAGCCCATATAATTTGATAAGGATAAAATATATCAATGAGACAATTATTGAGCCTGACCTATAATAGGAAAAAGGAAAAACAAACAAAATGGATAAGCATTATCTCCAAAGAAATGTAAGAAATTAATAAATATTAACCAGATAATTGTAAAAATAGCAACACACTTCAGAGAAATAATATTAATGACCAGTAATCTGACCAGAAAGGAGCCTTTTCCAAAAAAGACATCCAGATGGCTAGCAGATACATGAAAAGATGCTCAAAATTAATAATAATCAGAGAAATACAAGTCAAAAATATGTTGAGAAACCACCTCACACACATCAGAATGGCTAAAATTAACAAAACAAGAAACAGGAGGTGTTGGCAAGGATGCAGAGAAAGGGGAACCCACCTACACTTTTGGTGAGAATACAAACTGTTGCAGACACTCTGGAAAACAATGTAGAGATTCCTCAAAAAGTTAAAAATAGAACTATCTTATGATCCAGCAATTGCACTACTAGGTATTTACCCAAAGGATACAAAAATAGTGATGTAAAGGGATATATGTATCCTGATGTTTAAATAGCATTATCAACAGTAGCCAAGTATGGAAAGAGCCCAAATGTCCATTGTCTGATGAATAGATAAGGAAGATGTAAGGGGAATATAATATATAAAGGAATATTACTCAGCCATCAGAAAGAATGAAATCCTGCTATTTGCAAGATATGAACGGAGTTAGAGTGTATTGTGCTAAGATAAATAAGTTAGGCAGAGAAAGACAAATACCGTATGACTTCACTCATGTGGAATTTAAGAAACAAAACATGAATATATGGGAGGAGGGGAAAAAAGGAAAAAGAGAAGTAAACAAACCATAAAATATTGAGATTTTTAAAAGATTTTTATTTACTCATGAGAGACACACACATGGGATGGGGGAGAATCAGGCTCCCTGTGGGAAGCCTGATGCAAGACTCAATCCCAGGACCCTGGGATCATGACCTGAAACAAAGGTAGACTCTCAACCATGGAGCCACTCAGGTGCCCAACCGTAAGAGACAGAAAATGCTCTGCATCACTTGCCATCAGGGAAATACAAATCAAAACCACAATGAGATGCCACCTCACACCAGTGAGAATGGGGAAAATTAACAAGGCAGGAAACCACAAATGTTGGAGAGGATGCGGAGAAAAGGGAACCCTCTTACACTGTTGGTAGGAATGTGAAATGGTGCAGCCACTCTGGAAAACTGTGTGGAGGTTCCTCAAAAAGTTAAAAATAGAACTGCCCTACGACCCAGCAATTGCACTCCTGGGGATTTACCCCAAAGATACAGATGCAATGAAATGCCGGGACACCTGCACCCCGATGTTTATAGCAGCAATGTCCACAACAGTCAAACTGTGGAAGGAGCCTCGGTGTCCATCGAAAGATGAATGGAAGAAGTGGTTTATGTATACAATGGAATATTATTCAGCCATTAGAAATGACAAATACCCACCATTTGCTTCAACGTGGATGGAACTGCAGGGTATTATGCTGAGTGAAATAAGTCAATTGGAGTAGGACAAACATTATATGTTCTCATTCATTTGGGGAATATAAATAATAGTGAAAGGGAATAGAAGGGAAGGGAGAAGAAATGGGTAGGAAATATCAGAAAGGGAGACAGAACATGAAGACTCCTAACTCTGGGAAACGAACTAGGGGTGGTGGAAGGGGAGGAGGGCGGGGGGTGAGGGTGAATGGGTGATGGGCACTGAGGTGGGCACTTGACGGATTGAGCACTGGGTATTATTCTGTATGTTGGCAAATTGAACACCAATAAAAAATAAATTTATTATTAATAAAAAAGAGACTCTAAAAATAGAGAACAAATTGGATCACTTAGGTGGCTCAGTTTATTACCACCCAACTCTTGGTTTTAGTTCCTCATCTCAGATTCATGTAGTCAAGCAATGCAGAGCCTGCTTGAGATTCTTTCCCCTTCCTCTCTGGCCCCTCTGCTCCTTCCCCTTCTTGCACGCTCTCTTTCTTTCTGTAAAATAAATAAATCAAATCTTAAAAAAAGAAAAAGAGAACAAATTGAGGGTTGATGAAGAGAGTTGAGTGGGGAATGGGCTACTTGAGTGATGGATGTTAAGAAGGGCAATTTTTGTGATGAGCACTGTGGTGTTTTGTGTAAGTGATGAATTACTGAATATCACTTCTGAAACCAATATTGACATGTAATATGTACTGCAATATATCCTTGTTGTCCAGTTTATTTGGAATACAAAAATATTGTGTAATAATAACAAGGATGTGTGATATGATGCTGAGCAAACATCTTGTAGGAAGCGAAACATTAATTCTGAATGAATTACCACATATCATTTATTCCTTGATGTTGAAATACTACAATAAAATGCTACATTCAATAATTTTTCTCTCAATTAAATTTAAAGAATTATAAGAGAATAAGACTAGAGAATAATATGCCAACTATGAGATCTCTTATCAGTCTCAAACATAAGTCATTCTAAAATCATACAGCACAGGAATTGCTACTACATTTTGGTCCAGGAAAATTGTATGCTTTAGCCTTCAATCATTTGAAAATTATTTATGAGAGTATATTTGACTGATACACAGTTTAGTGTATATGAATTCATGAAGTAATTTATGCTTATAAATGATTATGTATATATACATATATATATATATATTTCTATACAATTTATATATGTAGATTATTATATGTAAGACCCAACCACCATGCTATGAGAAGCACAAGAAGCTTGAGGAAGGGCCAACATGAAAAAAATAACCTATCTAGCTTGGTGAGCCCCCAGTCATCAATTAGCACCAACTCACTGTCATGTTAATGACCATTTTTGAGGTGGATCTCTAACTCCAGTTGAGTTGTCCCAATTGACACAAAAATCGTTGGTCCATAAAGCCCTGCCCAAACAAGAGTTTCATGAGAATAATAACTTAGTATTGCTTTAAAACACTGATATTTGGAGTGACTTGTTAACCAAGAATATTAACTAAAATATATTTTGATACTTGGAAGTGGCATTGGACCCCAAAAGGATACTGAAATTATGTCATGTTGTCATAAGATCAAGTAGCAGGAAGAAAACAAAACAAAACAAACAAACAAAAACCCAAGAAACTGTTAAGAGAAACATAAGGACCTTGAAAAAGTTGTTGCTGAGGGCTCAAAGGGAAGTTTAAAAAAATCCTTTAAGCCTGGAGGAAAAGGAAATTTTTTTATAGAGTGAAAAGAAGTCTGTGTCAGCACCTAAAATATTAAAGGAATTCAAAGAACTCAATGATATAGTTAATATTTCTGGAGGAAATATTGAAAACTCTACCAGGATTTTCATATTAGAATATGAAAGAATTGATATATATAAATATTTATATATACTATAAATAGAATTGATATATATAAAAACATTTATATATATTATTTATATATTTATATATCAATTACAGTAATATATTATTACTATATTACTATATTATATAATATTAATATGTAATATATACATAAATATAATATATAATATATTCTGTATTATGATATATTATGAATATATGTAATATATTATATATTAATACAACATATATTAATGTAATTCATATGTTACTAATTAATTAATATTAATATATTAATATAATTCAGGGTGTGCTGGATTAAAAAACTAATATCTCTCTCATCAAGGAAGTCTCAAATTAAGAATGGTTCTCCAACCAAAGATTAAATACAGAGTGGGTCTGTAAATAATATTTTAAAATACTGAATTATCTAAGACCCTATAAATCTTTGTAGGCAGACAATACACCCTGTTAGAAACTTAAAGTGATGTCTTATGGACTACTTTCACTGTAAAATGTCACTTGTAATGAATATTTAGGGAATTGTAGGACAACATTTTCATAGGAATCCTAAGATAGAGAAATGCGTATCTGAAGGAGATTTGTAGTTGTGCCTTTTAGCATAAAGAAAGAGCCCAAATAAATTTCATAGAAATCCTACCATGTTTGTAGGCAAATTAATAATAACAATAATAATAATAATAATACTTAGTAATTATTATTATTAATTATATTTTTAGGAGAAGCACTTCTGGCTTGGATTTAAGAGTAAGCAGAATGAGATACAGAAATACTAATCTATCATATTACTTCAAGCAATATATTTTTTCCCTGAAATTTATAAGAAAGATAAAATATCATTACAAAATTACTTCACAAAATGTAGAACCACTGCACTAATAAATAAATTTTATATTATCTGTTTGGAAATGCATTTACATTAAAAAGGATATCTTACATCTCCAGAGTTGATAATATTTCTTAGATATTTTACAAACAAAAAAGAATAACATTATTCATGAAAAAAAATTTAGAATTTGATATAAAGTAGCCAGGAGTTGCCATCTGGGATCAGTCATGTAGGATCCTGTGCCCTTGTAAATTAGACTCACTCTTTCAGGCACAGCTAGCCAGTCTATAAGAATACTATTCTTACAGTTTGAAAAAATAATTAAAATTAAATTTAATTTGAAATCATGAAGATGAAATTAAATTTACCATCTGACTGGATGGCCAACTAGGTACATGATCAATCCACAGAGTTAGAGAAATAGAATGAACATGAAATATCTATATATGATAGCTATACATCTAGATAGATAGATAGATAGATAGATAGATAGATAGATAGACCATGTACAGGCATACCGTAATAAAGTGGTCCAGTTTCTGAAGGGGCACCTGCACTCAAATATTTATAGGAGCAATAAATATTTGCATGTGGAAAATATTGGCTATTTTCCATAATAGCTAAACTATGGTAAGGGTTCAGATGTCCATCAACATATGAATGGATAAAGAAGATGTGATCTATATAGTAATATTACTCAGACATCAAAACAAAGAAATGAAGATGAGGTATAATGTAATATTACTCAGACATCACAAAAATGAAATCTTGCCACTTGCAATGATATGGATAGATCTAGAATGTATTATGCTAAGCAAAATAAGTCAATCAGAGAATGTCAATTATTATATGATTTCACTTATATGTGGAATTTAAGAAACAAAAAAGAGGAGCATAGAGGAAATCAGGAAAAATTAAACAAGACATAATCAGAGAGGGAGACAAACCTTAAGAGACTCAATCATAGGAAACAAACTAGGGCTTACTGGATGGGAGGTGGGTGGGGCAATGGCGTAATTGGATGATGGGCATTAAAGAGAACACTTGATGAAATGAGCATTGTGTATTATATGCAATTGATGAATCACTAAATTCCATCTCTGATACTAATCACTCTTTGTCAATTAAATTGTATTTAAATTTAAAAAATAAAGAATATTCAGTTACAGCAAAATAAATAAAAAGGCAGAGATAATAACAAAGAATTCTAGGATAATATCAAAAGGTATGGCATATGCATAATGGAAACATTGGAAGAAAAAGGAAGAGTAGAGCAGAAGAAATCTTTGAAGAAAATGTCTAGAAATTCTTAAAACTAATTTTAAACACACACATTAAACCACACATCCAGGAAGCTCAGACAACATAATGGAAGATAAATACCAAAAATTGGCATCTAGGTATATGATACTCAAATTATATAAAAACAAAATAAATAAAAATAATCTTTTTAATAAATTTTTTATAAATTTATTTTTTATTGGTGTTCAATTTGCCAACATATAGAATAACACCCAGTGCTCATCCCATCAAATGCTCCCCTCTGTGCCCGTCACCCAGTCACCCCCACCCCCCGCCCACCTCCCTTTCTACCACCCCTAGTTCGTTTCCCAGAGTAGGAGTCTCTCATGTTCTGTCTCCCTTTCTGATATTTCCTACTCATTTTTCTCCTTTCCCCTTTATTCCCTTTCACTATTGGTATATGTATACAATGGAATATTACTCAGTCATTAGAAATGACAAACACCCACCATTTGCTTTGACGTGGATGGAACTGGAGGGTATTATGCTGAGTGAATTAAGTCAATCGGAGAAGGACAAACATTATATGGTCTCATTCATTTGGGTAATATAAAAATAGTGAAAGGGAATAAAAATAATCTTGAAAGGAGTCAAAAAAATCTTACAAGGATAAATTTTATAGCAGACATATTGTTAGAAATCATATAATTAAGAAAGGAATGCACAGAAATTTTTGCAGTAATTAGAATATATACTAAACTTGTATGTTATGTGAATTATCCACAAAAAAGTAAGAAAAAACTAAAAATTTTATCAGGCAAAATGAACAAAAATTGTGGAAAAAGGAAAATGGTAATTTGTGGCAAGTAATCTGCACTACAGCTGAAATGATGAAATGTTATTTGATGATGGAATTATATAGTTAAGAACAATTTAGACTGTCACTACATAGTTTTAAATTAGTCACAAAGATTAAGGAACCACTATTATTTTTAAATGATTCATATATTAAGATAAGAAACTAAAATTGAAATAAATCATGCACCCCATCAGAGTACACCAGTATATATAAAACAAGTACTAACAAAAATGAAAGGAAAAATAGACAAGGACACAGGAATAGCAGAGAACTTCAGCACTCTATATTCAGCAATAAAAGTATCATTCATGAAGAAAGCCAATTAGCAAGCATTAAAAGTAAAGTACATATATGATCAGATGAACCAAACAGACATATAAGGAACATGCTATCCAACATCAATAGAATAAACACTCTCCCAGAGTGCACATACTACATTCTCCTGTATATTTTACATATTAAGCCACAAAAAAAATTCTCCACAATTTTAAGTAGATTGAAATCGTACCAAGCAGTTGTTTCAACCAAAGCATTATTCAGATTAGATATTATTATTTAGAAGACGAAAACCCTCAAAATTCACAAATATGGAGATTTTAAAAATTCCTCAAAACAAATGGGAGAGAGAAAAAATGAATGAGAAATAAAAAGACAATAAAATGGAAATGAAAACACAATATATCACAACTTTTGAAATTCATTTTAAGATGTAACAAGAGAGAAATTCATACAGATAAATGCCTGTGTTAAGAAAAAAAAATCTCACATAACAAACTTACCTTTCACTTCAATGAACCTGAATAAAAAGACAAAAGTAAGCCAAAGGTAGTAAAAAAAAAAGGAAATAACAAAGAACTGAGAGAAAATACACTGAACAGAGATTGGAAAGACAATAGGAAATATCAATGAACTTACGTGTTGTTTTGTGTTTTTGAAGAAATAATGTTCACAGACCTTGTGGCACCTGGGTGGCTCAGTGGGTGAGCATCTGCCTTTGGCTCAGGTCATGATCCCAGGTGCTGGGATCGAGTCCCACATCAGGCTCCCTGCATAGAGCCTTACTTCTCTCTCTGCCTGTGTCTCTGCCTCTCTCTCTGTGTCTCTAATGAATAAATAATAAAATCTTTAAAAAAAACATTCACAGACCTTTTGCTAGACCAAATTGCATAGAAAGTGAGAAGACCCAAGCAAATTGTATCAGAATTGAGATTTTAGACCTGATATCACTGAAATATAAATGATCATTAAACAATACTAAAAAAATTGTCAGGGGAACAAAAAAGCCAGAGATGCCTAGGTGGCTGGGTCAGTTAAGTGTCTTCTTTTGGCTTAGATCATGATTCTGTGGTCATTAGATGGAACCCAGAGTTGGGCTCCCTGCTCAGTAGGGAGCCTGTTTCTTTCTCCCTGTGCTTCTCCACCCACTCGTGCTCTCTCTCAAATAAATAAATAAAATCTTTTATAAAATGCCGTAAAATTGGATAGCATAGAAAATATAAATACATTCATAGAAACATAAAATCAATTAAAACAAATCATGACAAAATAATATGAACAGTATAATAACAAGGAAGCAAGGAAACTGAATTTGTAATAAAAAAAAAGACAAAACACAACAAAAAAAACCTCCTCAAACAAAAAAGCCCAGGGACACTGTTGACTTCCTCCAAACATTTAAGGAAGAATTAACACCAGTCCTCTATTAGACTTCAGAAACTTGAAGACAAGAAAACACCCTCAAAATAATTTTAGCAACACAGCATTGCACTGATACCAAGTCTAGATAGGAGCACAAGAGAAAAAGAAAACTAGAAACCAATATCTTTAATGAATATAGACACAAACATACTCAGCCAAACCCTTCAAATCAAAACTGACAACACATGAAAAGTATAATAACCAGGATCAAGTTGCACTAATCCATGAGAATTGAAATGGTTTGGCACAGGCAAATCAATATATGTAATAATGTGTATTAATACAAAGAAAAATAAAATCATAGATTTTTCTCAGTAGATGAAGAAAATCATTTGACCTTTCAAGATAAAAAAAACTTCAACAAATTGGGTATAAAAGTAAATTAAGCAACATAATAAAGACCACATACAAAATAGCTATAGCTGACATTACACTTAGTGTTAAAAAAAAATCTCCTTTAAGATCAGGAAGAAGACAAGGTCACCAACACTCATCACTCTTATTCAACAAAATACAAGAGTCTTAGTTCCAGCATTGAGACAAGGAAAAGAAATGAATGGTCTAAAAATGGAAAGTTAGAGGTAAATTATTTCTTGATGGAATGATAATATATGTAGTAAACCCTAAAGGTCCAATCAAAAATGATTTGTAAATAATCAATAATTTCAGTAAGTTTCCAGAATAACATTAAAATGGGGAAATCTGGTGTGTTTCTAAATACTAACATTGAAATATCTGTAAAATAAAATTTGAAAAATAAATCATATTTACATTGTCATCCAAAAATTAAAATAAAATATTTAGGAATCAATTTAACAAAGGAGATTTTTTAAATGCTAAAACAGAACTGTAACACTTTGATTTAATAAAGTGAAAAAGACACAGTCAAATGAAAAGGTGTCTCATATTAGTGGTTCAAAAGAGTAAATATTTGAAAAGTACCTTTTACCTAAACCATCTACAGATTCAATACAATTTCTGTTAAAATTCAAATGGAGGGGGAGGGGCAAGATGGCGGAAGAGTAGGGTCCCCAATCACCTGTCTCCACCAAATTACCTAGAAAACCTTCAAATTATCCGGAAAATCTATGAATTCGGCCTGAGAATTAAAGAGAGACCAGCTGGATTGCTACAGTGAGAAGAGTTCGTGCATCTATCCAGGTAGGAAGACGGGGAAAAAGAAATAAGAAACAAAAGGCCTCCAAGGGGGAGGGGCCCGCGAGGAGCCGGGCTGAGGCCGGGGCGAGTGTCCCCAGGACAGGAGAGGCCCGTCCCGGAGGAGCAGGAGCTGCACCGACCTTCCCGGGGGAAAGGGGCTCGCGGGGAGTTGGAGCAGGACCCAGGAGGGCGGGGATGCCCTCGGGCTCCCGGGGACACTAACAGGCACCTGCGCCCCGGGAGAGTGCGCCGAGCTCCCTAAGGGCTGCAGCGCGCACGGCGGGACCCGGAGCAGCTCGGGGGGCTCGGGGGCGGCTCCGTGGAGGGGGCTGCGGGGCGGGAGCAGCTCGGGGGGGGCTCGGGGGCGGCTCCGCGGAGGGGGCTGCGCGCCCCGGGAGCGCAAATCCAACAGCGCAGGCCCCGGAGCACAGGGCGCCGGGACACAGCCCAGGATCCGGCCTCCCCCGGGACGGGCAGAGACCGGGAGGGCCCAGGACAGCGAGGACGCTCCTGCCCCGAGCTGAGCAGATCAGTGGCCCCGCCCCGGAGCCTCCAGGCCCTGCAGACAGAGAGCTCCGGAGTTACTGCGGAGGCTGACTCTAGGGCTCCAGAGCTGGCCCTGCCACTGCGGTTGTTCCTCCTGGGGCCTCACGGGGTAAACAACCCCACTGAGCCCTGCACCAGAAATGACAAATACCCACCATTTGCTTCAACGTGGATGGAACTGGAGGGTATTATGCTGAGTGAAGTAAGCCAGTCGGAGAAGGACAAACATTATATGTTCTCATTCATTTGGGGAATATAAATAATAGTGAAAGGGAATATAAGGGAAGGGGGAAGAAATGTGTGGGAAATATCAGAAAGGGAGACAGAACATAAAGACTGCTAACTCTGGGAAATGAACTAGGGGTGGTAGAAGGGGAGGAGGGCGGGAGGTGGGATTGAATGGGTGACGGGCACTGGGGGTTATTCTGTATGTTACTAAATTGAACACCAATAAAAAATAAATTAAAAAAAATTCAAATGGAATTTCCACTGAAATTTTTTAAAAATCTATCTTATGGAAATACAAAATACCCTGAATATCCAAAGCAAATCTGAGAAATATAAATAAATTAAAAAATAATAAATAAATAAATAAATAAATAAATAAATAAATAAAATGAGGCACCAAACTTCATGTTTTCAAACTATCCTACAAAGCTATAGTAACCAACAGAGTATAGTACTGAAATAAAAATATACACATAGATCAGTGGACAGTGTCAAGGGATCAAAAATAAGCATCCATATATAAAGTCACATATTAGACAAAGAGCCAAGGGTATGGAACTGGAAAAGCATATGTTTTCAACAAAGTGTGCTGGGAAAACTAGATAGCAATATGCAGAAGAATAAAATCAGACTTCTATCCTTAACACTTCCAGAAATTAACACAAAATGGATTAAAGACCTAGAAGAAAACCTAGGAATGAATATCCTTGACATAGCCTTTGCAGTCAGTATTTGTTTAGGACACCAAAGCCTCAGATAATAAATGAAAAGTTAATAAGAAAGAAGAGAGAAAGTTAAAAGGCATCTACATAGCAAAATAAAGCCTTAACAAATTGGAAAGGTAACATATAGAAAGAGAGGAAATATTTGCAAGTGGTATATCTGATCAAGGGTTAAGTCCACACCACCTCACCTTGGCTTGTGATCCTGCAAGGGGACCCCCAGTGTAGAGAGCCTCAGGACACTGTGTATGAGGGCCTCATCTCCAAATGCCCTGCCCTTTCACTACCATACTGAGGATTCCAGGACCCTCTGGTTTGTACCAGTTCAGCTTCAGATGTCCTCCCACGGTTCCCTCTGTGTAGAGAGCCCTGACACTGCCAATGCCTATGCCCACATGAGATACAGCTGTTTCACCAGGATGCCCCTTGTATAGTGAACACTGGGGCCCCCATGTCCATGTCACACCTCAGCTTTATCTGTCTTCTGAAGATGGAACATGGGCAATCCAGGACATGATGTTCCTGTGACCCAGTTCAACTTCAGCCATCCTGCTAGGGCCTTCTCTGTGCAGAGAAAAAAAAAAGGTCACCCAATCCCCACACACTTCAGCTTTAGCTGTCCTTCCAGGGAGCCCACTTCTCAGAGTGTGCTTGGAACCCACTAATTTCAACCAGTTCAGGTTCAGGTGTCCTTCCAGAGCATCCTCTGCACAGAGAACCCTGATCCTACCCCTGCCAATATTCACTTCAGTTCTGACCATTCCACTAGGGCAACCCCAGCAGAGAGTAACACACACAACCCCAGCAGAGAGTACTGCAGGACCACCAAACCACACAGACAATACTCCAACCAGCTATCCAAAGTCACCACACACACTGGTCTATGGAGAGGATGACCATACACAAGACCACTTCTCAAGATAGAAGTAGCTATTCCATGAAATTCATAAATACAAGCACAGAAAGTGAAGCAAAATGGAGAAATGGTAGAATATGGTCCAAATGAAAGAAAAACCCAAAACTTCAGGAAAAGAACCACATTAAATTGAGGTGAGAAATATGCCAGATAGTTTGAAGTAATAATAATAGTAATTCTCACTGAACAGAAAAGAATGGAACAACATAGTAAGAACTTCACAAAGACATAGATAACTAAAAAAAGAGAAAAGAAAAGAAAGAAAGAGAAGAGAGAAAGAAAGAAAGAAAGAAAGAAAGAAAGAAAGAAAGAAAGAGAAAGAAAGAAAAAAGAAAGAAAGAAAGAAAGAAAGAAAGAAAGAAAGAAAGAAAAAAAGAAAGAAAGAAAGAAAGAGAGAGAGAGAAAGAATCAGAGTTGGACTATACAATAACTGAAACAAACAATAACTTAAACAGCAGGTTAGGGATGCAGAAAAATAGATTAGCAATCTGAAAAACAAAGTAATGGAAAGCATGCAAGCTGGGTAGCAAAAGGTGTGATAGATTATAGATAGGTTGATGATAGAAGATAGATGGTATATAGATGATGATGATAGATAGATAGATGATAGATAGATAGATGATAGAGAGATAGATGATAGAGAGATAGATAGATTAGATAGATAGATGATAGATAGATAGACATATAGATATAAATATTTGAGGATAGGTTAAGGGATCACTTGGACAACTTGGAGAAAACAAATATTAACATCATAGAGGCCCTAGAATAGAGAGAAAGGAGCAGAGAAGATACTATTAAAGGAAAAGTAGATGAGAAATTCCATAACTAGGAAAGGGAAATAGATAATCATCTTCAGAAAGCACAGAGAATTCCAAACATGATGAACTCAAGGAGTAAAACACCAAAAAAACAAAAAAAAATAATTAAGAAGACAAAATTAAAGATCAAGAGAAAATTTTAAAAGCAGAAGGACTAGAGCAAAAAAATTATGTAGAAGAGAAACCCCATAAGGCTATCAGGTGACTTTTTAACAGAAATTTTAGAAGCCAGAAAAGAGAGGCATGGTATTACAAAATGATTATGGGGAGAAACAAAATTAAACAAAAATCCTACAACCAAGAATATTCTACCCAGCAATGATGTAATTCAGAAGTGAAGGAGAAATAGTTCCTAAAACAAAAGTTAAAGGAGTTCAATACCACAAAAACTGGCGTTGCAAGAAATGTTAAAGGAACTTCTCGAAGCAGAGAAGAAAAGGCCATGATTAGAAGTAAGAAAATGAATAGTCTTTCCTGCTTTGTCGCATATTAGTTGACCATAAAGTTGAGGGTCCACTTCTGAATTCTCTATTCTGTTCCATTGATCTATGTGTCTGTTTTTGTGTCAGTACCACACTGTCTTGATGACCACAGCTTTGTAGTACAACCTGAAATCTGGCATTGTGATGCCCCCAGCTATGGTTCTCTTTTTTAAAATTCTCCTGGCTATTCGGGGTCTTTTCTGATTCCACAGAAATCTTAAAATAATTTGTTCCAACTCTCTGAAGAAAGTCCATGGTATTTTGATAGGGATTGCATTAAATGTATAAATTGCCCTGGGTAACATTGACATTTTCACAATATTAATTCTTCTAATGCATGAACATGGAATATTTTTCCATCTCTTTGAGTCTTCCTCCATTTCTTTCAGAAGTGTTCTGCAGTTATTAGGGTATAGATCCTTTACCTCTTTGGTTAGGTTTATTCCAATATATCTTATGATTTGGGTGCAATTGTAAATGGGATTGACTCCTTAATTTCGCTTTCTTCAGTCTCATTGTTAGTGTATAGAAAAGCAGGAAAGATTATCCACTGGCAAAAAAGACAGTCTCTTCAATAAATGGTGCTGGGAAAATTGGACATCCATATGCAGAAGAATGAAACAAGACCATTCTCTTACACCATACACAAAGATAAACTCAAAATGGATGAAAGATCTAAATGTGAGACAAGATTCCATCAAAATCCTAGAGGAGAACACAGGCAACACCCTTTTTGGATTTGTCCACAGCAACTTCTTGCAAGATACATCCTTGAAGTCAAGGGAAACAAAAGCAAAAATGAATTATTGGGACTTTATCAAGATAAGAAGCTTTTGCACAGCAAAAGAGTCAACAAAACTCAAAGACAACCTACTGAATGGGAGAAGATATTTGCAAATGACGTATCAGATAAAGGACTAGTATCCAAGATCTATAAAGAACTTATTAAACTCAACAGCAAATAAACAATCTAATCATGAAATGGGCAAAAGACATGAACAGAAATCTCACAGAGGAAGACATAGACATGGCCAACATGCACATGAGAAAATGCTCTGCATCACTTGCCATCAGGGAAACACAAATCAAAACCACAATGAGATACCACCTCACACCAGTGAGAATGGGGCAAATTAACAAGGCAGGAAGCAACAAATGTTAGAGAGGATGTGGAGAAAGGGGAACGGTCTTGCACTGTTGGTGGGAATGTGAAATGGTGCAGCCACTCTGGAAAACCGTGTGGAGGTTCCTCAGAGTTAAAAATAGACCTGCCCTAGGACCCAGCAATTGCACTGCTGGGGATTTACCCCAAAGATACAGATGCAGTGAAATATCAGGACACCTGTACCCCAATGTTTCTAGCAGCAATGTCCACAGTAGCCAAACTGTGGAAGGAGCCTCGGTGTCCATCGAAAGATGATTGGATAAAAAAGATGTGGTTTATGTATACAATGGAATGTTACTCAGCCATTAGAAACGACAAATACCCACCATTTGCTTCGACGTGGATGGAACTGAAGGGTATTATGCTGAGTGAAATAAGTGAATCAGAGAAGGACAAACATTATATGGTCTCATTCATTTGGGGAATATAAATAATAGTGAAAGGGAATAAAGGGGAAAGGAGAAAAAATGAGTGGGTAATATCAGAAAGGGAGACAGAGCATGAGAGACTCCTAACTCTGGGAAATGAACAAGGGGTGGTGGAAGGGGAGGTGGGCAGGGAGTGAGCGTGACTGGGTGACGGGCACTGAGGGCAGCACTTGACGGGATGAGCACTGAGTGTTATTCTGTATGTTGGCAAATTGAACACCAATAAAAAATAAATTTATTATTAAAAAAATAAAATAAATAAAACATGGAAGAAAGCATAAGAAAATATGTTCTTTTAGAGTGTGTTCAAACTTAAATGACTGTCAGTTAATATGGAATTCTGTGTACTTAGGATCTTACATATCTGAACCTCATGATAACCACAAACTCCAAACATGTAATAGATACACAAAAACATAGAGAAAGTTTGCTAATCATATCACTACATAAACCAGTCAATGAATAAAAGAGCAAGAGAAGAAAGGAACAGAGGGGGCACCTGGGTAGCTCAGTTGATGAAGTGTTCAACTCTTTTTTTTAACGCTTTAAAAACAGAAAATTTTAATGAAACATTTCATCCTATAGATTCTCTATCCATGTGTAACCAATGTATTCTTTTTGAATGTGGGAGTGCTGGCTAAAACTCTCTGAGAGATGAGGATGAGGAGGGAGTTAAGTTACGTACCCGTGTCAGGGTGAGGGGCTATTCCAGACTCCTGGGCTTGCTGATGTGAACAAGGCAAACCGCAAGCCCATTTCCTCACGCAGAAGCCCACTAACATTGGCCTGGATTACTTATGAATTCAGAAATCAGGATCTAGCATCTGGGGAAAGATGCCACACAGCATATGATTTGGTATAAGTCAGCAGTGCCTGACTATCCATTTCCCTTGAAGCAAGCTTTCCGCTGCTGAAAAGCTAAGGTGTCAGCAATCCCACTCACTCAAATCCTAGTAGATTAGCTCAGGCTATTGCTACTCCTCCCTGAATCTATTCAGAATTGAAATTATGAGACCCTAAAATAGTGCCCAGCAGGGCCAGTCCTCTCCCATTAGCTGAAAATACTCCCAGTTCTGTGAATCATCACTTTTAATCACATGATGATGAAAAGCAATTAACTGCAGATGGACAGCATTCTAGGTCGACTGCCATCCAAAAAATGTAAAAAGAAAAGTCACAAATAGATGAAGAATCTCCTCTTGGCTCAAAGATCTCATTTCAAATCTAGAAAGATAACAATAGGGCCTCCTACGCTCTACCTAACAGAGCAAATGAGGCTGAATCACTGCTGCAGAAACAGACGGATTCCCTTGTGTGGGTGGGTGTGTCTCACCACTCTGTACCTGTTAAAACTAGCTGCTCTTCCAGGATCCTCAGCTTTCTCATCCCCATGCCTCAATCTCAATTCCGACAGTTTTTCTTGACTCCAGTGTGCCCTCGAAAACCCCTAATTACTTCTAGCCCTAATTGTTCCCATGTTCCCTGCTGAAATTCAGGTGAACAATGCTGAGGGTCAAGGACAAGGGGGAAAGGACAGTCAAGGGGGAGGGGAGGTGTCCACAGATGCAGGTGAGCTTAGTCCAAGGGGACAGGTGGCCGGGCAGGCGGGTTAGTAATTTAAGAAGTCAATCCCAACCTTGACACTCTTCGCGGTGGCTATATGGATGGCAATGGCCTTGATCTCTGTGTCCCCAAACTGCATGAGGGTCTGGATCTCCCTCCGGGCGGGCACAGCCGTGCCACTGGTCCCTGTGAGATCCAGGCGGAGCGTGCCACACTTCTTCACCCCCAGGTCGGTGATGAAGCTCACGTCGTCGCACTCGGAGCTGTAGATGTTGATGACGATGACCAGCTGGGAAGGATTGGCCGGGGTGTAGCTACGCTTCACCAGCTCCCCCAGGGCCACCGACTGGTCGGCAGAGATGAACTTATCAAACACACCGGTGCACCAGCGAGTCCCGTCCTTCACCAGAAGCTTCTCAGGAGGATGCTTGCCCTCCACGTAGCTGTTCAGCACGCCCACCCTGTAGGTGAGCGGTGATCCGCGCACCTTGATGATCGCCGGGTCCAGGCCGAAGAGGACCGCGCCCTTGAGGATGGTGAGGCCCACGTCCTGGGGGATGATGATGTGGCACTTGTCGCCGAAGGCGGCCTGAATCGCCTGCTGCAGGAGGGGCGCCTCCGCAAAGCCTCCCACCAGGAAGAGGAACTTGACAGTGGACACCTCGGGCTTCTGAAACAGGTCCCAGAGATGCTCAATGATGCTGTCAGTGGTTGGCTTAAAAAGGGCGTTCATGGCATCTGGACTCATCCTCAGCATCCCTTACGAGGACCACTTCACAAAATCCACATTGCTCTTCCTCAAGGCATTCTCCACACTGTGTTTTGCACTGCTGGCAAAAATGCATGTTCCTGTTTGTTCCTTTTGCACTTTTGGAAAAGGTTGGTTTTAAGGACCACTCACCCAAGAATGGCTCTTCCAGAGCTATAATTTTGCATGTTATAAGGCCGTACAGACAGACTCTTTAGAAGACAAGTAGGAATGGGAATTGCCCAGTTCTGGCCTAAGTCCTGTGTTAAACAGCAGGTCATTTTTATGGCGCTATAAACTTGGCAGGAAGTCATCTGCCTGTTTGTGCCAGGTACGCAGCGGTGTGTGACATGAATGCTTTCGTCTTAAAGATTCACTCATCTGGGTTCCCTATCATTCATGCTAATGGCACTCCTGGCCAGACGCTATTGCATTCTCTTCAGTCATCAATAACTTTGCTTGCAGCTAATTAGCAAAACCATGGTGGTAATGAGAAGTGTGCACAGGTGTTGAGTCGGGTACACCAAGTCCTCACCCTCCAGCTTGTTTCAGGAAGGGGCTGACAGGAGTCTATGTAAAGGACGGCTGTCTTTGTACCAGGTGACAAGTATGTGGTTGTGGACAGTGGCGGTGGCACGGTGGACCTGACTGTCCATCAGATACAGTTACCAGAGGGTCACCTTAAAAAACTGTATAAAGCAACAGGTGAGTCCCTGCATGGCTGATTTTCTCATTCCCGAGCCACTTCTCTCATGTCAGATTTCTCCTCGTACTTCCTTCCCTCCGTGCTCCTAGGACAGAGGACTCAAGGCTCATCTACTGATAGCCAGACGCCTGTGTGGAACCAGCTAGCAAAATGCAGCTAAATGTTCTTTAAAAGAAAAACCACCATAAATTGGATTTCGGCATAAAACAAGCCTGTTTTAGATCCTGGCCAAGGGAATTTCTTTCTGAAAGTTCTGGAGGGATCATATTGTCACCTGATCATATATCGTCTGTGATTTAGCACGATGGTTAAGCTTTCGAGGGAGGTCTTGGGACACCTGGTTTTGGATCAAAGTTGCCAAAGCAAGCAACAGGCTCTCTCTTTCAGTGGGGGTGGGATGACGAGTAATGAACAGATCACAAGGTCTGGGTGGGCCTTCTGATTTTCCAGACACTGACCTTAGATTTCTTGGGTGAGGAATACTATGATGCTCTTACATATTACACATATCCATTTTATTTTTTTATAATAAATTCATTTTTTATTGGTGTTCAATTTGCCAACATACAGAATAACACCCAGTGCTCATCCTGTCAAGTGCCCACCTCAGTGCACGCCACCCAGTCACCCCACCCCCCGCCCTCCTCCCCTTCCACCACCCCTAGTTCCTTTCCCAGAGTTAGGAGTCTCTCATGTTCTGTCTCCCTCTCTGATATTTCCCAATCATTTTTTCTCCTTTCCCCTTTATTCCCTTTCACTATTTTTATATTCCCCAAATGAATGAGACCATATAACGTTTGTCCTTCGATTGACATATTTCACTCAGCATAATACCCTCCAGGTCCAACCACGTCGAAGCAAATGGTGGGTATTTGTCATTTCTAATGGCTGAGGAATATTCCATTGTATACATAAACCACATCTTCTTGATCCATTCATCTTTCGGTGGACACTGAGGCTCCTTCCACAGTTTGGCTATTGTGGACATTGCTGCTGTAAACATCGGGGTGCAGGTGTCCTGATGTTTCACTGCATCTGTATCTTTGGGGTAAATCCCCAGCAGTGCAGTTGCTGGGTCATAGGGCAGATCTATTTTTAACTCTTTGAGGAACCTCCACACAGTTTTCCATAGTGGCTGCACCAGTTCACATTCCCACCGACAGTGCAAGAGGGTTCCCTTTTCTCCGCATCCTCTCCAACATTTGTGGTTTTCTGCCCTGTTAATTTTCCCCATTCTCACTGGTGTGAGGTGGTATCTCATTGTGGTTTTGATTTGTATTTCCCTGATGGCCAGTGATACAGAGCATTTTCTCATGTGCTTGTTGGCCATGTCTATGTCTTCCTCTGTAAGATTTCTGTTCAAGTCTTGTGCCCATTTCATGATTGGATTGTTTGTTTCTTTGGTGTTGAGTTTAAGAAGTTCTTTATAGATCTTGGAAACTAGCCCTTTATCTGATACATCATTTGCAAATATCTTCTCCCATTCTGTAGGTTGTCTTTGAGTTTTGTTGACTGTATCCTTTGCTGTGCAAAAGCTTCTTATCTTGATGAAGTCCCAATATTTCATTTTTGCTTTTGTTTCTTTTGCCTTCGTGTATGTATCTTGCAAGATGTTCCTGTGGCCAAGTTCAAAAAGGGTGTTGCCTGTATTCTCCTCTAGGATTTTGATGGAATCTTGTCTTACATTTAGATCTTTCATCCATTTTGAGTTTATCTTCATGTAGGGTGCAAGAGAGTGGTCTAGTTTCATTCTTCTGCATGTGGATGTCCAATTTTCCCAGCACCATTTATTGAAGAGACTGTCTTTTTTTCAGTGGATAGTGTTTCCTCCTTTGTTGAATATTAGTTGACCATGAAGTTGAGGGTCCACTTCTGGATTCTCTATTCTGTTCCATTGATCTATGTGTCTGTTTTTGTGCCAGTACCACACTGTCTTGATGACCACAGCTTTGTAGTACAACCTGAAATCTGGCATTGTGATGCCCCCAGCTATGGTTTTCATATCTGTTTTATTTAAAATGAAAGTGATGATATGGGGCCCCTGGCTGGCTCAGTCCGTGCAACATGAGACTCTCCATCTTGAGGCTGTGAGTTCAAGCACCACGTTGGGTGTAGAGATTCCTTTAAAATCTTTTAAAAATAAAATAGAATGTAATAGATTTTAAACAGCTAGTTGACAGGTGATTCTGTAGGAGAAATTATCTCCACCTGGGAGGAGAAGAACTGAAGGATTTTAAAGTGTTAGTAAAAATTTATAGCCACAGTCAGCTTACTAACTGGGTCTAAGCTGAGGTACTCCATATTTCAGGGAAGAACAGAGGGTAGGCTGTTCCTCAGAGTTTGTATTCAGTTTCTGGCAGTTTTTAAGATGTTGGACTCCCATTTGGTCTTGACCCAGGTGGACCCTATGGATCCTTAGGAGTAGATTATGAATTTGAAGAACTTTTGTGTAAAATATGTGGAGAGGATTTTATTCAACAATTCAAAATCAAGCATCCTGCAGCCTGGGTTGACTTAATGATTGCATTTCAGTCTCGTAAAATGGCAACTGCTCCAGACCGAACTAACCCACTGAACTAACCCCTGCCCTTCTCCTTCATTGACTACTACAAGAAGTTCTGAAGTGTTCAACTCTTGATCTTGACTCACTTCTTGACCTCACGGTCAGCAGCTTAAGGCTTGCATTGTACCCAATGCTGGGAATGGAGCCTACTTGAAAAAAAAAAAGATATAAAGGAGAAAGAAAGATACAGAGAAGAACTACAGAAACAACTACAAAATTCCCCAAATTTAAATAAGTACATAGCTATCAATACTTATTTTATATACAAATGGACTGTATGATCTAATAAAAAAGACGTGGGATGGTAGAATGGATAAAAATATAAGACCTATCTATATCTAACTACAAGAAATACATTTTAGATCTAAGGAAACATGCAGATGGAAAGTAAAAGAATGGAAAAATATATACCATGTAAATAGAAGTAAAAAAAGAAAAAAAAAAACACTTAAGCAAAATAGACTTTAAAAAGACTGTAACACCCAAAGATACAGATACAGGGAAACACCGGGACACCTGCACTCTGATTTTATAGCAGCAATGTCCACAATAGCCAAACTGTGGAAGGAGTCTCCGCGTCCATCAAAAGATGAATGGATAAAGAAGATGTCGTTTATGTATACAATGGAATATTACTCAGGCATTAGAAACGACAAATACCATTTGCTTCGACATGGATGGAACTGGAGGGTATTATGCTGAGTGAAATAAGTCAATAAGAGAAGGACAAACATTATATGGTCTCATTCATTTGGGGAATATAAAAATTAGTGAATGGAAATAAAGGTAAAGGAGAGAAAATGAGTGAAAATATCAGTGAGGGTGACATGACATGAGAGACACAACTCTGGGAAATGAACAAGGGGTAGTTGAAGGGGAGGTGGGCGAGGGATTGGGGTGACTGTGTGATGGGCACTGAGGGGGACACTTGGTGGGATGAGCACTGGGTGTTATGCTATATGTTGGCAAATTGAACTACAATTTAAAAAAAATTTTAAAAAGACTGTAACAATAGACAAAGAATGACATTACATAATAGTGAAGTGGTCATTCCAAACATAGGATATTAAAACTATAAATATCTGTAAACTCATCATTGGAGCTCCTCAATACCTAAAGCAAATGTTAACAGACATAAGGGAGAAAATTGATAGTAATACAATAATAGGAGGTTACTATCACATCCCACCCACATCAATGGTTGGATAACCAAGGCAGAAAATCAATAAGAAAGTATGTCATTGAAGGACACATTAGACCAGGTAATCTTGAAATATATACAAATTATCCCCTCCAAAAACAACAGAACACACATTCCTTTCAAGGGCACATTAAACAGTCCAAAGGATAGATCACATTTTAAGCTACAAAACAAGCCTGCATAAATTTTAAAAGTTTGAAATCATATTGTGCATTTTTATGCCCACAAAAGTATGAAATCAATCACAAGAAAAAACAAATAAAAATAAAAACACATGGATTCTAAACTAGTTACTAAATAGCCAATGGCTCAATAAAGAAATCAAAGAAGAAATTTATAAAGATAAATCTCAAATAAATAATATAACTTTACATCTAAAGGACATAGAAAAGAAAAAGAAATAAAACTGAAGGTAAGTACAAGGAAGGAAATAAATATCAGAGCAGAAATAAAATTTACATATTAAATTATTAATGATACCAAGAGCTTATCCTTTGAAAAGATGAACTAAATAATTAGTACTTTACTCAGACTCACCAAAAGAGAGAAAACGAGAGAGAACCCAGATGAATAAGATCAGAAACTAAAGAGAAGAAATAAAAATCAACACCACAGAAATGCAAAGAATTATGAGACTACTAGGCAATAACATATGGAAACAAACTGGACAACCTAAAGGAAATCAATAGGGATGCCTGCATGGCTCAGTGGTTGAGCATCTGCCTTTGGCTCATGTTGTGATTCTGGGGTCCTGTGATCAAGTCCCACATTAGGCTCCCCACAGGGAGCCTGCTTTTTCCTCTGCCTATGTCTCTGGCTCTGTGTGTGTCTCTTATGAATAAATAAATACATACATATGTACATAATCATTAAAAATAAATTAATGAATTCCTAAAACAAGCAATCTTCCAAAGTTGAATCAAGAAAAATAGAAAATCTCAGTGATTATTAATTATTATAATTAAATTTTATTAGTAATTTAAAAAACCCTCTGGATATTTTATTTTATTTTTTAAAAGATTTATTTATTCATTCAGAGAGAGCGAAGAGAGAGGCAGAGACACAGGTGGAGGGAGAAGCAGGCTGCGTGCAGGAAGCCCGACGTGGGACTCGATCCTGGGTTTCCAGGATCACACCCCAGGCTGCAGGCGGCGCCAAAGCACTGCGCCACCGGGGCTGCCCGCTCTGGATGTTTTATCTATACATATCACATCTCCAGTAACTGTTAGTCTATTGATAGATACTTAGATTGCTTCCATATCTTGGCTATTGTTAATAATGCTGCAATAAATACAGCAGTGCATCTATCTTTTCAAATTAGTATTTTTATTTTCTTTGGGTAAATAGCCAATAGTGGAATTATTTGATTATATAGTATTTCTATTTATAAGATGGAGGGCAGGAGATTGGGCTAAATAGTTGAACGGGAATGGGTGATATGGGCTTCCAGTTATGAGAATAACAGGCACAAGATAAGGAGTATAGTCAATGATATAAGAGTGATGTATGGGGACAGATAGTAACTATACTTTTGGTGTACATAACACTATATATAAAGTTTTCAAGTCACTATGGTGTACACCTAAAAACAATGTAACATTGTGTGTCAACTGTATTTAAAATTTAAAAAATTAACAGTGAATAAATTAAAAAAAAAACTCCAAATGAAGGTCCAGGATTAACTACCTTAACAGGTAAATTCTACCAAACACTTAGAGAAGAATTAATACCTATTTTAATGATTTCAAAAAATATAAGAGGAAGTAAAATTCCAAATTCATTAAATCAGGCTATTACCTTGATACTGAGACATGATGAAGACATTACAAAGAAAAAAAAAAGAAAGAAAGAAAACTATAGGCTAATATCCAAAATGAACTCAGAGAAAAAAACTTCAAAAAATATTAACAAACCACATTTAACAATGCATAAAAATGATCATTCACCATGATTTAGTGGAATTTATACCAGAGATGAAAGAATTTTACAATATTTGCAATTTAAGGGGATCCCTGGGTGAATCAGCAGTTTAGTGCCTGCCTTTGGCCCAGGGTGTGATCCTGGGGTCTCAGAATCGAGTTCCACATCAGGCTTCCGGCATGGAGCCTGCTTCTCCCTCTGCCTGTGTCATTGCCTCTCTCTCTGTCTGTCATTAATTAATAAATAAAATCTTTAAAAAATATATTTGCAATTTAATTAATGTATTATACCATGTCAAGGAAACGGGGAGTAAAAATCATATGATCATCTCAATAGGCACAGAAAAAGCATTTGATAAAATTCGATCATAATAAACATGAATTCATAATAAAAACTAAACAAGGTGAGTTTAGATAAAACATACCATAAAAGAGGAAAGGCCATAAAAATCCAAAACATGTAAGCAAAAGCAACAACAGCAAAACAGCTAACATCATACACAATTGCGAAAAACTGAAGTTTTTCTCTAAGATCTTGGACAAGACAAGGATATTCACTCTTGCCACATTCTTGAAAACATGGTACTAGAAGTGCTAGCCATAGCAAACAAACAAGAAAAAGAAACAAAAGTTATCCAGATTGGTAAGGAAGGAGTTAAACTGCCATCAATTGCAGACATCATAATACTATACATAGAAAGCACTAACTACTTGAACAAAACACTGTTAGAATTGATAAATGAATTCATTCAAGTTGTAGGATACAAAATTAATACACAACAGTTTTATTTCTGTACAACAATAAAGAAATAGCAGAAAGATAAATTAAGGAAACAGTTCTATTTACTACTGCTGCAAAGAGAATTAAATAGCTAGGGATAAATTTAACCAAGGGAATGAAAGACCTGTACTCTGAAAACTATAAAACAGTGGTGAAAGAAATTAAAGAAGACACAAGCAAATGAAAAGATATTACATGCTTTGCATTATTGTTGAAACATCTATACTACTCAATGCAATCTGCAGATTTAATATAATCCCTATAAAAATATCAATACCATTTTTCAAAGAACTATAACACTGAATTTGAAAATTCATAAGAAAGTACAATGACCTTGAGTACCTAAAGCAATCTTGAGAAAGAAGAGCAAAGCTTGGCACATCACAATCCCAGTTGAAAATTCAAGAGTATTGAACTAGTACACAGATAGACACATACATCAATAAGCCATAATAGAGGACCCAAAATTAAACCCTTTTTATCTGGCCAGTTAATCTATGACATAGGAGGCAAGAATATACAATGAGGAAAAGATTATTTTCTTCAATAAATGCTGCTTAAAAAATTGGACACCTACAATGAGAAAAATGAAACTGGAAAACTTTCTTACACAATACACAAAATGAAATAAAAATGGACTGAGACTTAAATGTGAGACATGAAACCACAAAACTCCTAGAAGATGATACAGGTAGTAAGGTTTTTGAAATCAGCATAGGAATATTTTTCTGGAATGAGAGATATAAACAAAAATATGCAATTGGAATTATGCAAAAATAAACATTTTGGGAATGGGAAGGAAACCATCAACAAAAGAAAAAGAAAATCAACTAAATGGGATAAGATATTTCCAAGTAATATATGCATTAAGGGGTTAATATCTGAAATACATTTAAAAAATATACAACTCAATAAAAAAATCTGGTTAAAAATGAGCAAAGGACCTGAATAGATATTTTTCCAAGGAAGACACACATATCTTACAGAAGGCCAACAGATATAAGAAAACATGCTCAATATTACTAATTATCAGGGATGTTAGAAACAAAAGCACTTGGATCTTTCTGTATATTTGTTAGAATGGCTAGAATGAAAAAGATGAAATATAAGTGTTGGCAAGGATGTGGAGAGAAAGGAAGTCTTTCACACTTTTGGTGGAAAATCCAAATTATTGTAGCCACTGTGGAAAACATTATAACTGTTCGTCAAAAATTTTAAAATATATATACTATATGATTTAATAATTCCGCTATTGGGCAATTACCCAAAGAAAATGAAAACATGCAGACTTGAAAAGATATATGAACTGTGATGTTCATTGCAGATTTAGTTATAATAAACCAGATGTGGATACAACCACCAATAGATGGATAAAGAGGATCTGTACACAAAACATGCACATAACACACAAACAATGGGATATCAGTCAGACATAACAAAAGGTTGACATCATGCCACTTGAAACAACATGGATAGATAATGTATTAAGCTAAGTGAAATCAGGGGGAGGTGGGGCAAGATGGCAAAAGAGTAGGGTCCCCAAGATACCTGTCCCCACCAACTCACCTAGATAACCTTCAAATAATCCTGAAAACCTACGAATTCGGCCTGATATTTAAAGAGAGAACAGCTGGAATGCTACAGTGAGAAGAGTTCACGCTTCTATCAAGGTAGGAAAACAGAAAAAATAAAGAAATAAAAAAGCATCCAAGGGGGAGGGGCCCGCGAGGAGCCGGGCTAAGGCCAGGCGGCAAGTGTCCCCATGACAGGAAAGCCGCACCTGGAGAAGCAGGAAATTTACCAGTCTTCCCGGAAGGAAAGGCACTTGAAGGGAACTTGGGCAGGATCCCAGGAGGGGCAGTGGAGCCCCCAGGTTCCCAGGGTCACTAACAGAGGAAGTGGGGAGAGCGGGCCACGGGCTGAGCTCCGAAAAGGGTTGGAGTGAGTGCCGAGCGGGCCCCGGGAGCAGCTCAGGTGGTGGCTCTGGCAGCTGCTTGGCGAGGAGGGGGATGCGCCCCTGGGAGAGCGATTCCAGCAATGCAGGCCCCGGAGCCCAGGGCACCAGGAGACACAGCTCAGGACCCGCGATCCCTTTGGGACAGTTGGGGGCCGGGAAGACACAGGACAGTGAGGACGCTCCTGCCACCGCGCACCCCAGAGCTGTGCAGGTCAGTGCCCCCCACATCCGGAGCATCCAGGGTCCCACGGACTGGGAGTTGCAGGAGTTACTGCGGGAGCTGACTCCAGGGCTGGAGAGCTGGACACCACCAGTGTTGTTGTTCCTCCCTATGTCACCTTGTGCCTTGTGCCTCGGACAGAGCGGGGCTGCCAGGGAGCATGGGCCTCTAAAGATAAACAGCTCCCCATGAGCCGTGCACCTGGCAGGGGCGGGGCAGCTCCCCCAGGGGCACACACCTGACAATCAGCAGAGAAGGCCCCTCCCCCAGAGGACCAGCTGTAAGGAAAAGGGAAGAGCAAGTTCTTGAACAAGCAGCGCTGGAAAGCTCCAGGGGAAGTCGAGGGACTTACGGTATATAGAATGAGAGGATACCCCTCCTTGTTTTTTGTTTTTTGTTTGTCCTCCCCCCTTTTTTCTCTCTTTTTCTCCTTTTTTCAGTACAACTTGTTTTTAGCCACTCTGCACTGAGCAAAATGACTAGAAAGAAGAACTCACCAAAAAAGAAAGAATCAGACACAGTCCTCTCTCCCACAGAATTGCAGAATTTGGATGATAATTCAATGTCAGAAAGCCAATTCAGAAGCACAATTATAAAGCTACTGGTGGCTCTAGAAAAAAGCATAAAGGATTCAAGAGACTTCATGACTGAAGAATTTAGATCTAATGAGGCCGAAATTAAAAATCAATTACATGAGATGCAATCCAAAATGGAGGTCCAAATGACGAGGGTTAACGAAGTAGAAGAACGAGTGACATAGAACACAAGTTGATGGCAAGGAAGGAAGCTGAGTAAAAAAGAGAAAATCAGTTAAAAAGTCATGAGGAAAGGTTAAGGGAAATAAATAACCTCAGAAGGAAAAATCTACGTTTAATTGGGGTTCCTGAGGGCACCGAAGGGGACAGAGGACCAGAAAGTGTATTTGAACAAATCATAGCTGAGAACTTCCTTAGCTTGGGAATGAAAACAGACATTCAGATCCAGGAGATAGAGAGATACCCCCCTTAATTCAATAAAAACCGCTCAACACCCTGCATTTAATAGCAAAACTTGCAAATTTCAAAGACAAAGAGAAGATCCTTAAAGCAGCAAGATATAAGAGATCCCTAATCTTTATGGGGAGAAGTATTGGGTTAACAGCAGACATCTGCAGAGAGACCTGGCAGGCCATAAAGGGCTGGCAGGATATATTCAGGGTCCTAAATGAGAAGAACCTGCAGCCAAGAATACTTTATCCAGCAAGGCTCTCATTCAGAATAGAAGGAGAGATAAAGAGCTTCCAAGATAGGCATAAACTGAAAGAATATGTGATAACCAAAACAGCTCTGCAAGAAACATTAAGGAGGACTCTGTAGAAGAAAGAGCAAGTCCAAGGAAATAATCCAAAAAAACAGGGGCTGAATAGATATCGTGATTACACTAAAATCATATCTTTCAATAGTTACTCTGAACGTGAATGGGCAAAATGATCCAATCAAAAGGTGCAGGGTATCAGACTGGATAAAAAAGTAGGACCCATCTATTTGCTGTCTAAAAGAGACTCATTTTAGATGTAAGGACACCTGTAGATAAAAGGTTGGAAAACCATGTACCATTCGAATGGTCCTCAAAAGAAAGCAGGGGTAGCCATCCCATAGCAGATAAATTAAACTTTATCCCAAAGACTGTAGTGAGAGATGAAGAGGGACACTATCATACTTAAAGGATCTATCCATCAACAAGACCTAACAATCATCAATCTTTATGCCCGAATGCAGGAGCTGCCAAGTATATCAATCAATTAATAAGCAAAGTTAAGACATAATTAGATCATAATACACTTATACTTGGTGACTTGAATGTAGCACTTTCTACAATAGACAGATATACTAAGCACAACATCTTCAGAAGAAACAAGAGCTTTACAAGATACACTCCACCAGATGGATTTCACACATATTTACAGAACTTTACGTCCAAACGCCACTGAATACACATTCTTCTCAAGTGCACATGGAACTTTCTCCATATAGACCACATACTGGGTCACAAAGCAGGTCTTAATCAATACCAAAAGATTGGGATCTTACCCTCCATATTTTCAGACCATTGAATTTAGAACTAAATCACAAGAAGAAGTTTGGAAGGATTTCAAACATGTGGAGGTTAAGGACCATCCTGCTAGAAGATGAAAGGGTCAACTAGGAAATTAGGGAAAAATTAAAAATATTCATGGAAACTAATGAGAGTGAAGATGCAACCATTCAAAATCTTTGGGATAGCACAAAAGCAGTCCTTGGGGGGAAATACATCGCAATACAAGCATCTATCTAAAAACTGGAAAGAACTCAAATACAAAAGCTAAACGTGCACAAAAAGGAGCTGAGGGAACAGCAAATAAAACCTTCACCCAGCAGAAGAAGACAGTTAATAAATATTCAAGCAGAACTCAACGAAATCGAGACCAGAAGAACTGTGGAACAGATCAAAAAAACCAGGAGTTGGTTCTTTGAAAGAATTAATAAGATAGATAAACCATTAGCCAGCCTTATTAACAAGAAGAGAGAAAAGACTCAAATTAATAAAATCATGAATGGGAAAGGAGGGATCACCACCAATAAGAAGGAAATGCAAACGATTTAAAAAACTTATTATGAGCAGCTATACACCAATAAATTATGCAATCTAGAAGAAATGGATGCATTTCTGGAAAACCACAAAATACCAAAACTGGAACAGGAGAAATTGAAAACCTCAACAGGTTGATAACCAGGGAGGAAATTGAGGCTGTCATCAAAAACCTCCCACACACAAAAGTCCAGGGCCAGATGGCTTCCCAGGGGCATTCTAACAAATGTTTAAAGAGGAAACCATACCTATTCCATTAAAGCTGTTGTGAAAAATAGAAAGATGGAATACTTCCAAACTCCTTCTATGAGTCCAGCATCACCTTCACTCCAAAACCAGACAAAGACCCCAACAAAAAGGAGAACTACAGACCAATATCCCTGATGAAAAGAGATGAAAGAGATCAAGAAGATACTAGCCATAGCATACTACAATACATTAAGAAGAATATTCACCATGACCCAGTGGTATTTATCCCTGGGATGCAAGGCTGGTTCAACACTTATAAAGCAATCAGGTGATTGATCATATCAGCAAGAGAAAAAACAAGAACCATCAGATCCTCTCAATAGATGCAGAGAAAGCATTTGACAAAATACAGCATCCATTCCTGATCAAAACTCTTCAGAGCGTAGGGACAGAAGTAACATTCCTCAGCATCTTAAAAGCCATCTACAAAAAAGCCCACAGCAAATATCATTCTCAATGGGGAAACACTGGGAGCCTTTCCTCTAATCAGGAACAAGACAGGGATGTCAACTCTCACCACTGCTATTCAGCATAGTACTAGAAGTCCTAGTCTCAGGCAACCTAAAGAAATAAAAGGCATTCAAATTGGCAAAGAAGAAGTCAAACTCTCCCTCTTTTCATGACATGAACTGTACCTAGAAAACATAAAGACTCCACCCCAAGCTTTCTAGAACTCATACTGCAATTAGCCAGTGTGACAGGACACAAAATCAATGCCCAGAAGTCAGTGGCATTTCTATACACTAACAATGAGACTGAAGATAGAGAAATTAAGGAGTCAATCCCATTTACAATTGCACCCAAAAGCATAAGATACCTAGGAATAAACCTAACCAAAGAGGTAAAGGATCTATACCCTAAACACTATAGAACACTTCTGAAAGAAATTGAGGAAGACACAAAGAGATGGAAAATATTCCATGCTCATGGATTGGAAGAATTAATATTGTGAAATGTCATTGTTACCCAGGACAACTTACACATTTAATGCAATCCCTATCAAAATACCGTGGACTTCCTTCAGAGTTGGAACAAATCATCTTAAGATTTGTTGGAATCAGAAAAGACCTCGAATAGCCAGGGGAATTTTAAAAAAGAAAACCATATCTGGGGGCATTTGCAATCACAGATTTCAGGTTGTACTACAAAGCTATGGTCCCCAAGACAGTGTGGTAGTGGCACAAAAACAGACACATAGGTCAATGGAACAGAATATAGAATCCAGAATTGAACCCTCAACTTCATGGTCAACTAATATTCGATAAAGCAGGAAAGACTATTCACTGGAAAAAACACAGTCTCTTCAATAAATTGTGCTGGGACAAAAGGACATCCACATGCAGAAGAATGAAACTAGACCACTCTCTTTCACCATACACAAAGATAAACTCGAAATAGATGAAAGTTCTTAATGTGAGACAAGATTCCATGAAAATCCTAGAGGAGAGCACAGGCAACACCCTTTTTGAACTTGGCCACAGCGACTTCTTGCAAGATACATCTATGAAGGGAAGAGAAACAAAAGCAAAAATGAACTATTGGGACTTCATCAAGATAAGAAGCTTCTGCACATGAAAAGAAACAGTCAACAAAACTCAAAGACAACCTACAGAATGGGAGAAGATATTTGCAAATGACATATCAGATAAAGGGCCAGTATCCAAGATCTATAAAGAACTTATGAAACTCAATGGCAAAGAAACAAACTATCTAATCATGAAATGGGCAAAAGACATGAACAGAAATCTCACAGAGGAAGACATAGACATGGCCAACATGCACATGAGAAAATGCTCTGCATCACTGGTCATCTGGGAAATACAAATCAAAACCACAATGAGATACCACCTCACACCAGTGAGATTAGTGAAAATTAACAAGACAGAAAACAACCAATGTTGGAGAGGATGTGGAGAAAGGGGAGCCCTCTTGCACTGTTGATGGGAATGTGAACTGGTGCAGCCACTCTGGAAAACTGTGTGGAGGTTCCTCAGAGTTAACAATAGACCTGCCCTATGACCCAGCAATTGCACTGCTGGGGATTTACCCCAAAGATAAAGATGCAGTGAAATCCCGGGACACCTGCACCCCAATGTTTATAGCAAAAGTGTCCACAATAGCCAAACTATTGGAAGTTTGGCTCCTGCCTCTCAGAAGGAGCCTCGGTGTCCATTGAAAGATGAATGGATAAAGAAGATGTGGTTTATGTATACAATGGAATATTACTCAGCCATTAGAAATGACAAATACCCACCATTTGCTTCGACATGGATGGACCTGGAGGGTATTGTGCTGAGTGAAATAAGTCATTCGGAAAAAGACAAACATTATATGGTCTCATTCATTTGGGGAATATAAAAATTAGTGAAAGAGAATAAAGGGAAAGGAGATAAAATGAGTGAAAATGTCAGTGAGGGTGACAAAACATTAGAGACAACTAATTCTGGGAAACAAACAAAGGGTAGTGGAAAGGGAGGTGGGTGCGGACTTAGGATGACTGGGTGATCTGCACTGAGGGGGGTCTTTGCAGGATGATCATTGGGTGTTATGCTAAATTTGTCAAATTGAACTCCAATAAAAAAATTAAATAAATAAAAGATTAAAAAAAGAAACAAATGAGACTGAAAAAGACAAATCCCTATAATTCCACTTATAAGTGGAATCTACATAATATTTCAATAGATAATGGTCAATTGCAGCTACACTTGTCATGAATATAGCATAATGCATAACCTGTCTAATCACTGCGTTGTATACCTGGAACTAATGTATCATTGTGTGTCAAATAAACTCAAATATAAAACAATAAGTAATAAATACATAAATGAATAAAAATAAGAATATATGTAATTAAATAACAAATTTAATGAATTCTGTAAAGACCTAATCTCTAAACACCATCACATTTGGGTTTAGGGTACAGATCATAGCAATATAGGGGAACACCTGAATCCACAGTATATAGCAAGGGCACACTAGGGAAATCAAAATCGAGAGATCTTTTGAGACCTGTTGGTTGCAGATTCTGAGCTGACACTAATGGACACTCTTTTATAATTGAGTAACTTCTCATTATTCTTGAACCACGTGGGAATATGTGCCATCCATCACATTTACCTTTGTTTTTGGCTGGAGTTCCAGGTTCCCAGTTTAGTAATGATGCTTTCATCAGAAACATATTAACAGCTCTTTTAAACCAAAAACTGGACCAGATGTTTTTAGCTCCTCATGCCAGCTTGTTCTTCATGGGTGGATGTCAAACTTCTGTGTATCTTTATCCTGGAAGGGAACAACATATTTATTGAACTGATCTTTCTTGCCACATAATCCCTGTGCACTCCATCACATGATCCATATACACTGGGCTACAGGAAGCCAACCTGTGTGCTGTACATCCAAGAGACCCCTTCACTGTGACTTCTGATGGAGTGTAGCTCATGGAGTGTCCCTTACATGATTGTGTAATTTTCTACTCCCCTTTTCTTACAGGACTGAAGTACTTGTTCTCCCAGCTTTCGGAAGTGCAAGCACAGATGCTGGGGGAGGAAAACTTTCTAGCCTAAGGTCATGATCCCTCCTTGTGCCGGCCCCAGTCAATGAGTAACTTCTGTGGGGGCCCTATTGCAAGAAAATATGGAAAATCCAACTCAGAATTGCACTCAGGGTAGCTGAGACCTTGGTTGGTTCTGCCTCCAGTTCAACATCTCCCTGAGCCCAATTCTGCTTCCCTCATTGCATGGATGTTGATCGTTAGAATATTCCACAATAAATTTCCAGCATGCCTATCTCATTTTTTCAGATGCAACCATTGGGACTGTTTTAAAGACAAGGAGAGATATTTTTTTTTCCTTTTGTTTCTTTCCTGCTGGTTTGTGTCTTCCTGCATGTAATGTTTGGCTAGGTCTAAGCACATGTTGTAAGGTGTTTCCTACACAGCCTGTCTAAGTGTAGTCTGCAAATCCGCTCCATCCCTGCATGCTGTCAGAGGGATTTCTGTGTCAAAACATCCTCTTGCTAATATGGAGGTCTGGTACAACCTCTTTATGTTTTCCCACAATAATGCTCACCCTCTTAAATAGTCCTAAATTAATCTTAATTTAGATAACCAGGTTTATTGTAATTTTAATGTAATTTTCTTATAGAGTTCTGAATGGTCTATAACTTTCCTGCTCTAACAGGAAGCTTATCTGTTCCTCATTCTTCTGTCCTCGGGGAGTCTGAAGAGCATTTTATCTACATAGCGCACAGTCTATTTGTCCCATCACACAGTGGCAGCCCTGTTTTACTTAAAGTGTTGTTAGACTGCCCTTTTGCCCGAGGCACAGCAGAGCTCAAAACAGAAAACTATGAATATTTACTGAAAATTATACTTCCACTCTTGCTGCAAAGTCTTACTTGTAACTTGATATACTACCTGTCAATAATATACTTCTCAAACTTAGCTAGGTACCTGTAGTTTTGTCCAGAAAATAATATAGATTGACTTAATGTAGATTTCACTCAGATGGTCAATTGTGTGATAAATCAGAGTAGGGGCAGCCCAGGTGGCTCAGCAGTTTCACGCTGCCTTCAGCCCAGGGCCTGATCCTGGGGACCTGGGATCAGGTCCCGCATTGGACTCCCTGCATGGAACCTGATTCTCCCTCTACCTGTGTCTCTGCTTCTCTCCCTGTGTCTCTCATGAATAAATAAATAAAACCGTTTTTTAAAAAATAAATAACAGTTGTATCTTCATTCTCATTAGTTTCCATGAATCTTTTTAATTCTTCCTTAATTTCCTGGTTGACCTTTTCTTTTTTTTTCTTTTTTTTCTTTTTTTTTATGATAGTCACAGAGAGAGAGAGAGAGGCAGAGACACAGGCAGAGGGAGAAGGAGGCTCCATGCACCGGGAGCCCGATGTGGGATTCGATCCCGGGTCTCCAGGATCACGCCCTGGGCCAAAGGCAGGCGCCAAACCGCTGCGCCACCCAGGGATCCCCCTTTTCTTTTTTAATAATAAATTTATTTTTTATTGGTGTTCAATTTGCCAACATACAGAATAACACCCAGTGCTCATCCCGTCAAGTGCCCCCCTCAGTGCCCGTCACCCATTCACCCCCACCTCCCACCCTCCTCCCCTTCCACCATCCCTAGTTCGTTTCACAGAGTTAGGAGTCTTCATGTTCTGTCTCCTTTTCTGATATTTCCCACCCATTTCTTCTCCTTTCCCTTATATTCCCTTTCACTATTTTTATATTCCCCAAATGAATGAGAACATATAAAGTTTGTTCTTCTCCGATTGACTTACTTCACTCAGCATAATACCCTCCAGTTCCCCTTTCATCTTTTAGCAGGATGGTCCTTAACCTCCACGTGTTTGAGGTCCTTCCAAACTTCTTGTTGTGATTTAGATCTATTTCAAGGCATTATGGTCTGAGAATATGCAGGGAATGATCCCAATCTTTTGGTATCAGTTCAGACGTGATTTGTGACCCAGTATGTGGTCTATTCTGGAGAAAGTTCCATGTGCACTTGAGAAGAATGTGTATTCAGTTGCGTTTGAATGTAAAGTTCTGTAGATATCTGTGAAATCCATCTAGTCCAGTATATCATTTAAAGCTCTCGTTTCTTTGGAGATGTGTTTAGAAGACCTATCGAGTGTAGAAAGTGCTAGATTGAAGTCACCAAGCGTAAGTGTATTATTATATCATAACTGGTTATTAATTGATTGATATATATGGCAGCTCCCACATTCGGGGCATATATATTGAAGATTGTTAAGTCCTCTTGTTGGATAGATCCTTTAAGTATGATATAGTGTCCCTCTTCATCTCTCACTACAGTCTTCGGGGTAAATTTTAGTTTATCTGATATAAGGATGGCTACCCCTGCTTTCTTTTGAGGACCATTCGAATGGTAAATGGTTCTCCAACCTTTTATTTTCAGGCTGTAGGTGTCCTTCTGTCTAAAATGAGTCTCTTGTAGACAGCAAATAGATGGGTCCTGCTTTTTTTATCCAGTCTGACACCCTGCACCTTTTTATGGGGTCATTAAGCCCGTTCACATTCAGAGTTACTATTGAAAGGTATGAGTTTAGTGTCATCATGATATCTATTCAGTCCTTGTTTCTGTGGATTGTTCCACTGGACTTTTTCTTAAAGGGGATTTTAAGAGTCCCCCTTAAAATTTCTTGCAGAGCTGGTTTGGAGGTCACATATTCTTTGAGTTCCTGCCTGTCTTGGAAGCTCTTTATCTCTCCTTCCATTTTGAATGAGAGCCTTGCTGGATAAAGTATTCTTGGTTGCATGTTCTTCTCATTTAGGACCATGAGTATATCCTGCCAGCCCTTTCGGCCTGCCAGGTCTCTGTGGAGAGGTCTGCTGTTACCCTAATACTCCTCCCCATAAAAGTCAGGGATTTCTTGTCTCTTGCTGCTTTAAGAATCCTCTCTTTATCTTTGGAATTTGCAAGCTTCACTATTAGATATCGAGGTGTTGAATGGTTTTTATAGATTTTAGGGTGGGGATCTCTCTACTTCTTGGATCTGAATGCCTTTTTCCCTTCACAGATTAGGAAAGTTTTCAGCTAGGATTTGTTCAAATACATATTCTGGCCCTCTGTCTCTTTCGGCGCACTCGGGAACCCCAATTAAACGTAGGTTTTTGTTCCTCAGGCTGTCGATTATTTCCCTTAATCTAACCTCATGATCTTTTAATTGTCCGTCTCTTTTTCCCTCAGTTTCCCTCTTTGCTATCAACTTGTCTTCTATGTCACTCACTCATTCTTCCACCTCGTTAACCCTCGTCGTTAGGACTTCTAGTTTGGATTGCATCTCATTCAATTGATTTTTAATTTCTGCCTGATTGGATCTAAATTCTGCAGTCATGAAGTCTCTTGAGTCCTTTATGCTTTTTTCTAGAGCCACCAGTAGCTGTATAATAGTGCTTCTGAATTGGCTTTCTGACATTGAATTGTAATCCAGATTTTGTAAGTCTGTGGGAGAGAGGACTGTTTCTGATTCTTTCTTTTGAGGTGAGGTTTTCCTAAACAGATAAATGACACTTCTTACAGCTCACATGGATTAAACAATTCTATATATACACACACATATATAATATATGTTTATATATAGACACATATAAGTTTTATAAGTGTATATATATGAGTATGTGTACACCTACACATATATAGTTGTATATACATATATAAGTATTATAACTGCATATATATATATATATATTTCTGCTTATTTATTTATTTATTTATTTGATTCCAGTAGTTAACATACAAGGTAATATCAGTTGGAAGAATACAATATAGTAATTCAACACTTCCATATAACACCTGGTACTCATTATAACAAGTGTACTCCTTAATTCCTATCACCCATTTTTATATATATTCTTGGGTAAGCCAAGGCAAATGGAGTGATAAAAATGTAGCCAAGAACCAAGGTTTGCTTGGAAACTGAAAATACATAGTACAAACAATAATAAAATATTTTAAAAGAATCCATATAAAATCAAACTTCAAAGTGTTTGAAGCACAAAACAAGCAAACAAATTTAAAAAAAGTGCTTGACACAATAAATGTATTCTTCTCTGTTCTTACCATTATCATAGATTTTATTACTTAGCTATAAATATTAAGTAAAATAAAATAACAGGGTAAAATAAAATCACAAATATACAAGCAAACAAACTTATGACACGGCATCAAATGAAGTTTAATGATAAAAACAATAGCTAAATCCTACCATGGGTTTGATCATTTTGATTACTGTCTTTGATAAAAGCTATCTTTCAATAGTGCACTCTAATCTGCCCCATCAAAATTTTAACAATTAGTTCAAGTATCACATTATTTAACTCCTTGATTTTTAAAAATCATTCCTTTTTATACATAGCTATTTACATTTTACTTTTGATTATAGATGATTCTATTATTTTAATATTAATTAATCATAACTTTCTGAAAGAATGCACAATCTTTAAAATCTTTAAAATTAAACATTTTCATCATCCCAAGAGACTTATGCAAGTCTGCTATACTAGTAAGATGGTATTTTTATCAAAAGATGTCAATAGGCCACACCCTTAAATAAGATAGTCTAGACAGTGATATGAGTGAGTTTGATGTTGCCACACTATAAGATCCTTCCTCCTCCCAAAGAGAAGCATTAGGATGATTCTGCTCAGAAAAGATACAGATCCAGCTTGTTGAAGATCATCATTTTATATATGTAAGTAGTTCATAGTCTTTCTAATATTTAGTAAGTTCTGAACCCCAGAAAATCTAAAGTCACATTACTTTCTCTATGTAGTTTTACAAATATTATTTTTATATCCCACAATGTGAAAATGAAAACATATGTTAGCTGACACAATCATCAGGTAAAGTCTTTTGCAGTAACTTGTCAACTCAGTTAATAAAGGATTTAGCTGTTATTATGTTATTTTTAACAGAACAGATTGATTAATCATCCTGGTATTCTGAGAGAAACAAATTACAGTGTTTAGCGTAAGTTTCTGATGGGGATCAGAAAGATACAGATAAGAAGCTTTTGCACAGCAAAGGATACAGTCAACAAAACTAAAAGACAACCTAGAGAATGGGAGAAGATATTTGCAAATGACGTATCAGATAAAGGGCTAGTTTCCAAGATCTATAAAGAACTTATTAAACTCAACAGCAAAGAAACAACCAATCCAATCATGAAATGGGCAAAAGAAATGAAGAGAAATCTCACAGAGGAAGACATAGACATGGCCAACACGCACATGAGAAAATGCTCCGCATCACTTGCCATCAGGGAAATACAAATCAAAACCACGATGAGATACCACCTCACACCAGTGAGAATGGGGAAAATTAACAAGGAAGGAAACCACAAATGTTGGAGATGATGTGGAGAAAAGGGAACCCTCTTACACTGTTGGTGGGAATGTGAACTGGTGCAGCCACTGTGGAAAACAGTGTGGAGGTTCCTCAGAGAGTTAAAAATAGACCTGCCCTACGACCCAGCAATTGTACTGTTGGGGATTTACCCCAAAGATGCAGATGCAAGAAACGCTGGGACACCTGCACCCCGATGTTTCTAGCAGCAATGTCCACAATAGCCAAACTGTGGAAGGAGCCTCAGTGTCCATCGAAAGATGAATGGATAAAGAAGATGTTGTTTATGTATACAATGGAATATTACTCAGCCATTAGAAACGACAAATACCCACCGTTTGCTTCAACGTGGATGGAACTGGAGGGTATTATGCTGAGTGAAGTAAGTCAATCGGAGAAGGACAAACAGTGTATGGTCTCATTCATTTGGGGAATATAAATAATAGTGAAAGGGAATATAGGGGAAGGGAGAAGAAATGTGTGGGAAATATCAGAAAGGGAGACAGAACATAAAGACTCCTAACTCTGAGAAACGAACTAGGGGTGGTGGAAGGGGAGGAGGGCGGGGGGTGGAGGTGAGTGGGTGACGGGCACTGAGGGGGGTTCTTGATGGGATGAGCACTGGGTGTTATTCTGTATGTTGGTAAATTGAACACCAATAAAAATTATTTTATTAAAAAAAACAAACAAAAAAAAGAAAGATACAGAAGGAAAATTATCAGCATGCTATAAATTTTCTGTGATTACACTTTGAGAAAAAAAAAGGAGTATAAGCTCATGCCTTCTATTATCATTGAAAAATATATGATTTTATAATTTAAGTAAAGATACCACAATTTCAGCACCTTTCTAAGTAAAAGACTGAAAACATAGGAAATGATCTCCCTTTTAAGCCAGAGGAAAAAAAATTCAGAATACTAAATTTTCCTACGTCTACGTTAGTCATTGTTGAACTTTCATTCTTCCATTTTAGATATTTTATTTCAGGATAAGTTAATTTCTTACTTGGATTTTCAACCACTTTGTATGCATACTCAAGAATTATCCTGTAGAATCTTCTTTGTGCAGACTTTCTAACATTTAACTAGTGAAAAATTGTGTCTCTTGTAAAATATACTTAGGATTTTTGATAAAATAAATAACTTAAGATTGTTGTTCTTGGAAAAATATGATTTCCTACCAGTTATTTTAATTGACACATTTAGTAGATCTTACTAGTAAATACTATAAACAAAATAGCATGTTGAGTTGACAATCAGACCCATGATGAATAATGGTTTTTATACATATATTTCACCTTAAAATAATGCATATATATATGTATGTATGTATGTATACATATATATACCTATCTCCATTCAATAGTTAAGCACTAATAATTCTAAATTTTTTAAAAACTTAAAGTTTAAGTTCAAAAGAAAAAGTATTTACTAAATGTAATAATTTTAGCTGTAATGAGTCTATAAACACATTCATCTCTCTTGCATGCATGTAAATGGGGAAAAAGTAGCTATAATTACTCTATTATCAATCTATATTCACATAAATTTTTTTTTATTTTTTTAAAATTTATTTATGATAGTCACACAGAGAGAGAGAGAGAGAGAGAGAGGCAGAGACACAGGCAGAGGGAGAAGCAGACTCCATGCACCGGGAGCCCGATGTGGGATTTGATCCCGGGTCTCCAGGATCTCGCCCTGGGCCAAAGGCAGGTGCTAAACCGCTGCACCACCCAGGGATCCCAAAAATTTTAAAAATATATGAAAAATCCCATTAAATTTATCCATAAATAGACAATTGAAGTGAATGATAGAAGCCATTTTTTGTCCATAGATGCAATGAATTAATAAAGAAAATATTGTGTATGCATTAAAAGGGATACTATTAAAAAAAATAAAATAAAAAATAAAAGGGATACTATTCAACTTAGAACAGAAGGAAATTCTTACACATGATACAACATGAGTGATTGTTGAGGGTATGATGTTAAGTGAAACAATCCAATCACAAAAAGACAAACTCTGGGTTTTGAGATCCTTCAGGAAAGCACTAGAGAGACCCATAATTAGGGAATTCATACAGTTCCTAGATGTGCAGACTGCAAACATTACAGATTTGAGGGTGTGCAAATAACAAAATTTTGGGAAATGCAGTGTAAATCTATGAGGAGGAAGTATGCTTCTATGTTTAACTTTGAAACAACCAACTAAAGCCCTGAAGTAGAATGCTGTCAGGACAATGATGATGCTGAAGCCATGGAGTTAGGGGTTGAGTGAGCTTTTTGAACTGTCTTTCTGTCTTTATTGGCATTTCAGTACATGAGGCATATGTAAATCAGGGGCAAATAAAATGACAATGGAAGAGTTGAACTCCTGAAATGTCATTTCATTGAATTAGATGCCATCTTTGAGATTGAATTAACATCTTCATTCCTTCAATTATGATCCTATTCACTCAACAAGTGAGAGCAGTTTCAGTACTAGCAGATCAGGGATGAATATGCCTTTAGAGATATAGATTCTCTTGGGACTGAAGAAGAAATGAACTTATCTACATTGGATGCTAACATTTTATTTTCTCCTATTTGGCCAAAGAAGATTGTGTCTCTAACTCTGAAGGGAAAACATATCATTACACAAGATCTCTTTATACAGTTAAAGAAATGTTGCATTTAGTACCATTGTCTTGCATTGGGAAACATATTCTAGGAAGGTAATTATTTTATTCAATGTTTAACTTGAAAAAGTCAAACTATTAATTCCATATAAAGTTATGGTTATATCTACAGACAAATTCCTTCCACTTCTTAC
This sequence comes from Canis lupus baileyi, assembly GCF_048164855.1. Classification (NCBI taxonomy): domain Eukaryota; kingdom Metazoa; phylum Chordata; class Mammalia; order Carnivora; family Canidae; genus Canis; species Canis lupus. The sequence goes on along the minus strand of NC_132855.1, from coordinate 59,030,128 downwards.
ACCTGAAAATATAACTTCTCGGGATGCCTGGGTGGTTCAGTGGTTAAGCGTCTGCCTTGGGCTCAGTGTGTAATCCTCAAGTCCACAGATAGAGTCCCACACTGGGCTCCCTGCATGGAGCCTGCTTCTCCCTCTGTCTATGTCTCTGCCTCTCTCTGTGTGTGTCTCTCATGAATAAATAAATAAATAAAATCTTTAAAAAATATATAACTTTTCTTCTTTGGAAAGTAAAAATGCCTTCCCAGTTTAATCAATGTCAGGAAAAACATTCAGATTTTTATAGGTTCCAATAAATTATGGTGTGTTTGATACATGCAGTCCTCATTAACAAAGACCTAGCTTTTACCTTGCTGAACACATTGATTTAATTCATCTTGTAAGAATCTTGACTATGCATGGTAAAAGCAAGCACAGACATGAATAAACTGAATATTTTACTCCTTGTCCATTATGTTGATATCAGGTAGCACAAATATATGTTTATAAAGTATTTTAAATTCATCAAGAAATTGTATTCTTTATATCAATTAAGCAAACTAAATCTGAGGAGTGTTTATATTGAAAATGAAAAAAATGAAAATAACATTATGTCCAAGCTAAAAAGACTGCAAGTCACAGATGAAGGATGTGGTATAGTTTTTAACATTTTCACATAAATTCTTTTCATGAAAAATGTAATTGAATAGAGCATTGTAAATGATGAAACTGTCATCTTTTTCTTCATTTGCAGTGTCACTCTTTTATGAAATCATGAACATCTGGAACACCACCTCAGATTTCATTCTCCTGGGACTCTTTCACCACACAGAAGCCCACCTTTTTCTCTTTTCAATGGTTCTGACAATTGCTTTCGGCTCCCTCATGGGCAATGCCCTCATGATTCTCCTGATTCACCAGGATGTCCGGCTCCACACACCCATGTACTTCCTACTGAGTCAACTCTCCCTCATGGACATGATGCTGATCTCCACCATTGTGCCCAAAATGGCAGCTGACTACTTGAGTGGCAAGAAGTCCATCTCCCCTGCTGGCTGTGGGCTTCAGATCTTCTTCTTCATCACTTTGGAAGGGAGCGAGTGCTTCCTCTTAGCATCCATGTCCTATGACCGCTATGTGGCTGTTTGCCACCCACTGAGGTACCCCGTTCTCATGAGCTGGCAATTATGCCTGAGAATGACCGTGGGGTCCTGGTCCCTGGGGGCAGCTGATGGGCTCATGCAGGCTGCTGCCACCCTGAGTTTTCCATTCTGTGGTGCACATGAGATCAATCATTTCTTCTGTGAGGCCCCCACTCTGGTGCGTTTGGCTTGTGCTGACACGTTTGTTTTTGAGTATGTCATGTATATCTGCTGTGTATTAATGCTGCTGGTTCCGTTTTCTCTCATCCTGATTTCCTATAGTCTCATCCTTGCTGCAGTTCTCCAGATGCATTCTAGAGAAGCCCGCAAGAAAGCTTTTGCCACCTGCTCCTCACATCTCTCTGTGGTGGGACTCTTTTATGGAGCTGCTATTTTTATCTACATGAGACCCAAATCCTATAGGTCAGCTAACCATGATAAAATAGTGTCAGTGTTCTATACGATCTTCACTCCTTTATTGAACCCCATCATCTATAGTATGAGGAACAGTGAAGTCAAGGGAGCCTTGAGAAAGTGTATGGGTCAATGTGCTGCCTTACATCATAAATAAGATTATATTGATTTGTCCCAAATTTCAAAACCAAACAAAAGGAATTATGTGAAATAACCTAGGTAATAGTTGTATATGTATTATATCTATTTGTTACTATTTTACTTTGAAATGCAGTCACAACTATGTATTTTGGGTCTTTTTTATGAATAATAATTATTTTATAATATCTTAAAAATTTTTAGCCTTTTTTTCTTTTTCAAGTTTTTAATTTAATATACAATGAAATATTGATTTCTAGTATAGAATTTAGCAATTCAACACTTAAATACAACACCGTGTTCTCCACAAATGCCCTCCTTAATCCCCTATTTCCTATTTAACCAATTCCCTCACACATCCCCTCTGGAAACTATCCTTTAATAAGTGAAAATACAGTTGCTCAATTACATCCTTTATGTAATTATTATAATTATAATTTAGGTAATTGAAGCAACTATATCCTATAAAGAATAAATATCTAGAGTACATAAATAACTCAAAACTCAAAACAAACATATAAAAATATTAGTTAAGTTTTAAATACACAGTTCTCCAGAGAATATACATAAATACTTGATAAGTACATAAAAGATAGTCTATCACTACTCATTAGGGAAATGTAAATAAAAACCACAATGAAACATCTTTTTCACCCATTATGAAATATATTATTAAACAATAAATAATAAAAATGTGGAGAAAATGTAATCTGGTTCATTAATTTTTTTTTTTTACCTCTTAGCACACCCTCAATGGGAATGCAAAATGGTGAGGTGCTGTGAAAAAACATGACAATTTTCTGAAAGCTTAACATTGAATTATCATATAATTTGGTAATTATGCTTCAAAAGATATACAAAAAAATAATTGAAAATAAGAATTTGAGACAATATCTGTGCACAAATGTTTATAGCAGCATAATTCACAGTGCTAAAGGTTTTTTAGAAAATGCCGATAGGAATGCAGAAATGAAAATAAGAATACACAATGTATTATTATTTGCACTTAAAATGAATGAAATTCTGATACATCCTACAATGCAGATGAATCTTGAGAAAATTTGTCTAAGTGAAATTAAGCCAAACAAAGAAGAAGAATATTGTATGGTTCCACTTTTTTTTAAAAGATTATATTTATTCATTCATGATAGACACACACACACACACAGAGAGAGAGAGAGAGAGAGAGAGAGAGAGACAGAGGCAGAGGGAGAAGCAGGCTCCATACAGGGAGCCTGACATGAGACTTGATCCTGGTCTCCAGGTTCACGCCCTGGGCCAAAGGCAGGTGCCAAACCGCTGAGCCACCCAGGGATCCCCACAACTAGCTTCGTTCTTAATGGAGTTAGAACCTAGCACGTTTCTAGGTGAGGAGGTTCCATTAAAGCACTGTACTGTACTTGGAGACACAAAGCCTTCCAGGCCTGCAACTTGCTGCTTGCCTCTCACACAGCTTCTGACAATCATTTAAGATCAGATGTTAGCAACTATATCCACAGGCAGTGTGAAAGTTCCAGGGACAGCATATGTGTTTGCCTCTCTGAAGGAGTCTGTCTTGTAGCCAGCATACAAGGATATTTGCTCCTATGGAGTTACAAGAAAACACCATTCTACTGTAGGAATTTCCATTGCAAAAGGTGTATTGAACTCGGAGACACAAGCCTTCCATGCCTGTAGCTTGCCATTTTCATGACATACTTACTTCTGAGAGTTGAGCTTATTGCAGGACCCTCTTGCGTCCTGATTGCCTGTAGACTTGGCTTCCAACATCTCTATGTTAGATGCTGGCAGAAGTTGTGTGAAAAGCATGTGGAAGTTGCAGGCCCAGAAGTCCGGTGTATCCAATTCAATACAGAGATTTCCCAGTAACATGCTCAGTTAGAATGGAGCTAGGTTCTGACTCGCACAAATGAGAAGCTAGCTGAAATTTGGCTTTAAGGCATACTTACTTCTGAGAGTTGAGCCTAGGTGCGGTCCCTCACAGTTCCACACTGCCTGGGGATTTAGTTTCCAGCATCCTCATTTACATGCCTGAGAGAAAAAAAAATAGATGCCTGAGAGAAGAGCATGAGAGGCAAATGGCAAGCTGCAGGCCTGGAAGGCTTGTGTCTCTGAGTTTAATACAGCTTTTGCCTAGGAAAATCCTACTGCACAATGGTTCCACTTTTATGAGGTACTTGGAATAGGCAAATTATCGAGACAGAAATAATTGTTAGTAGGACTGTAGAGTGGGGGAATGGGAAATTATTATTTATAAAATGAGAAGCTTCAATTTGGAATGCTGAAAATATTCTAGAGATGGATAGCAATGATGAGTGAACAAAAATATGAATACACTTATGTCACTGAATTTCACAAAGATAGTTAAAATTATGAAATTTGTAATATATATTTTAGAATAAATTAGAAAACAACCCTTTATTTTTTTCATTGGTCTTTAGATAATTTTATTTCTTAACTTGTATTTTTCCATTGCTCCCTATTCTTCATTGACTTTCTTTTTTTAATAATAAATTTATTTTTTATTGGTGTTCAATTTGCCAACATACAGAATAACACCCAGTGCTCATCCCGTCAAGTGCCCCCCTCAGTGCGTGACACCCATTCAGCCCCACCCCCTTCCCTCCTCCCCTTCCACCACCCCTAGTTCGTTTCCCAGAGTTAGGAGTCTTCATGTTCTGTCTCCCTTTCTGATATTTCCTACCCATTTCTTCTCCCTTCCCTTCTATTCCCTTTCACTATTATTTATATAGTTCCATCCACGTTCCATCCCAGTTCCATCCACGTTGAAGCAAAATGGTGGGTATTTGTCGTTTCTAATGGCTGAGGAATATTCCATTGTATACATAAACCACATCTTCTTTATCCATTCATCTTTCGATGGACACCGAGGCTCCTTGCACAGTTTGGCTATTGCGGACATTGCTGCTAGAAATATCAGGTGCAGGTGTCCCGGCATTTCAGTGCATCTGCATCTTTGGGGTAAATCCCCAACAGTGCAATTGCTGGGTCCTAGGGCAGGTCTATTTTTAATTCTTTGAGGAACCTCCACACCGTTTTCCAGAATGGCTGCACCAGTTCACACTCCCACCAACAGTGTAAGAGAGTTCCCTTTTCTCCGCATCCTCTCCAACATTTGTGGTTTCCTGCCTTGTTAATTTTCCCCATTCTCACTGGTGTGAGGTGGTATCTCATCGTGGTTTTGATTTATATTTCCCTGATGGCCAGTGATGCAGAGCATTTTCTCATGTGTGTGTTGGCCATGTCTATGTCTTCCTCTGTGAGATTTCTCTTCATGTCTTTTGCCCATTTCATGATTGGATTGTTTGTTTCTTTGCTGTTGAGTTTAATAAGTTCTTTATAGATCTTGGAAACTAGCCCTTTATCTGATACGTCATTTGCAAATATCTTCTCCCATTCTCTAGGTTGTCTTTTAGTTTTGTTGACCGTATCCTTTGCCGTGCAAAAGCTTGAACCCTTTAAACTAGACTAATGGTATCCCTTCCCAAGAGAAATATATCACTGATGCAAATACTGGAGACCCTAGGAAATCTAAGAACATTTAAGGAGTGATCTGCAGTAAAGAATACATTATTGAATATTATCTAAATAGTAGTCCATCAAATAAAGTAATACTATCATTTTGTTATCTATTTTAAAATGTAAAACATGTTTTATAACTTAAGGTAATTTCTAACTTAATGAGAATAATTCAAAAATAAATATCTACAGTAAATTACAGATGATACCCAAAATGTGGCATTTTAAGAATTTTTGCATGTGTGTTTATATAAAATTTATCACATTCCATTATAATGTATCTAATTTTAGAGCCAATTTTCTACAAACTGCCAAATAAATTAATATGCTTACACATTATTCTTATGCAATTACTGAATAACAATATAATAAATTTATGACTCCATAAACTTTAGAGACATAATAACTTTGGAAGGATCTGAATAAATGTATTTGTTTCTCCACTGAATTGACCCTTAACACATCTTTGAATATATGTAAATAAATTATAAAAAAAACCCTTCCAATCTTGGCCTGAGGCCACCTTGAATTATTAGTGTCTTAAACTACATTATTCAAGTCTCAGTGGGCTTTCCCAAGTGAACACACACACACAGAAGGATTCTTGTTTTTAATCTCTAGGTAAAGAATTGAAATTATGGTTGCAGCTGAGTCCTTCTGAATTATATAAGATGTCAAATGAAGGGATAAGAGATTAATATATTTGTTTGAAAAGTATTCAAATGAGTCTGTTCAGAAAAACGACTTTGTTCATATGATGACTGCAGGACCACTGTCAGCTATTCAATCCAGTGATGTTGTTAAATTAGGAGACAATAAAGAGTAGATTTTATAATTGTATTTTATTTAAATTGTTACAAGAGATATGACTCCTCTACAAGTGCCTAAAGAATTTGATTAGAGGGCAGCCCAGGTGGCTCAGTGGTTTAGCCCCGCCTTCAGCCCAGGGCGAGATCCTAGAGACCCAGGATGGAGTCCCACGTAGGGCTCCCTACTTGGAGCCTGCTTCTCCCTCTGCCTGTGCCTGTGTCTCTGCCTCTCTCTCTGTGTATCTCATGAATAAATAAATAAAATCTTTAAAAAAGAATTTGATTAGAATTAATTAAGAACTGCTGTTTTGAAACTATTAAAATAAGCAATTGATACATTAACGTACCTCATGGGACGCCTGGGTTTCTCAGTGGTTAGCGTCTGCCTTCTGCTCCAACCTGGAGTCCTGAGATGGAGTCTCACATGGACTCCCCGCAGGGAGCCTGATTCTTCCTCTGCCCGTGTCTCTGCCTCTCTCTGTGTGTCTCTCATGAATAAATAAATAAAATCTTAAAACAAAAAACAAAACATTAAGGTATCTCACAACCAGGGGGTTTCAAAAAGAAAATTTCATTTAGTGGAAATGGGCTTAAAATTGCATGCACGTGCCTGCGTGTGTGTACAATTAAAAAGGAATCAATTTCTTAAATACATGTATACTTTAAAAAATGAACATTTCTTTAAACCTAAAGCATAAATCATTATACAAATCTGGAAAGAATTGGTGTTTCTCCTAAAAATCTGTTGCAAATTAGCAGTGATATACTAAAATTGATAATAGAATCAATGTCTGATATTATTATGAACCTCTTTCCTGTATTTACGCTGAACAATATTTATGTCTATACTAAATGATGCCATGTTTGTGAAAACATAGTCAATTTAAAAATGAAAATAATTTTCTGTCACAAATCATATACTGAATGTTTATATGAATACAAAAGAAACTTTAAATATGAGAAAAATTTATTTGTCCCATAACTGAACAAGCATATTTTGAGAAACAATTGTATATGAAATATAAATCGTATTTATTAGGAAGGAAAGATGTCCTGTGCCCAGAGCCTGTGATGAATATTCTAGAGATGGGAAAATTTGTAGCTAAGTGGAGAATGTTTTAGTACGGTGTGTGTAACATGAATTACACTTTCCCAAAGTACAGCTATTTTCATACAAGCATATGATGTGCTCTTATAAATGTTGATTCCATTGCATTAATCCTCTGGCAGTTCAGATTGCTACACGGATTAAAATCATCATGTTAAGGTGATAAATTTAAGAAATTAGTAACTTATTCCATATAAAGGTTGGTCAAGACTAGAGTTAAAATATAAATAATAAATATATTTTTTATTGGTGTTCAATTTACCAACAAACAGAAAACACCCAGTGCTCATCCCGTCAAGTGCACCCCTCAGTGCCCATCACCCATTCACCCCCACGCCCCGCCCTCCTCCCCTTCCATCACCCCTAGTTCGTTTCCCAGAGTTAGGAGTCTTTATGTTTTTTTTTTAATAAAATAATTTTTATTGGTGTTCAATTTACCAACATACAGAATAACACCCAGTGCTCATCCCGAGAAGTGCCCCCTTCAGTGCCCGTCACCCACTCACCCCCACCCCCCGCCCTCCTCAGCTTCCACCATCCCTAGTTCGTTTCCCAGAGTTGGGAGTCTTCATTTTCTGTCTCCCTTTCTGATATTACCCACACATTTCTTCTCCCTTCCCTTATATTCCCTTTACTATTATTTATATTCCCCAAATGAATGAGAACATACATTGTTTGTCCTCCGATTGACTTATTTCACTCAGCATAGTACCCTCCAGTTCCATCCATGTTGAAGCAAATGGTGGGTATTTGTCGTTTCTAATGGCTGAGTAATATCCCATTGAATACATAAACCACATCTTCTTTATCCATTCATCTTTCAATGGACACTGAGGCTCCTTCCACTGTTTGGCTATTGTGGACATTGCTGCTAGAAACATCGGGGTGCAGGTGTCCCGGCGTTTCACTGCATCTGTATCTTTGGGGTAAATCCCCAACAGTGCAATTGCTGGGTCCTAGGGCAGGTCTATTTTTAACTCTTTGAGGAACCTCCACACAGTTTTCCAGAGTGGCTGCACCAGTTCACATTCCCAAAACAGTGTAAGAGGGTTCCTTTCTCCGCATCCTCTCCAACATTTGTTGCTTCCTGCCTTGTTAATTTTCCCCGTTCTCATGGTGTGAGGTGGTATCTCATTGTGGTTTTGATTTGTATTTCCCTGATGGCATGTGATGCAGAGCATTTTCTCATATGTATGTTGGCCATGTCTATGTCTTCCTCTGTGAGATTTCTCTTCATGTCTTTTGCCCGATTCATGATTGGATTGTTTGTTTCTTTGCTGTTGAGTTTAAGAAGTTCTTTATAGATCTTGGAAACTAGCTCTTTATCTGATACGTCATTTGCAAATATCTTCTCCCATTATGTAGGTTGTCTTTCAGTTTTGTTGACTGTATCCTTTGCTGTGCAAAAACTTCTTATCTTGAAAAAGTCCCAATAGTTCATTTTTGCTTTTGTTTCTTTTGCCTTCGTGGATGTATCTTGCAAGAAGTTACTGTGGCCGAGTTCAAAAAGGGTGTTGCCTGTGTTCTCCTCAGGATTTTGATGGAATCTTATCTCACATTTAGATCTTTCATCCATTTTGAGTTTATCTTTGTGGATGGTGCAAGAGAGTGCTCTAGTTTCATTCTTCTGCATGTGGATGTCCAATTTTCCCAGCACCATTTATTGAAGAGACTGTCTTTCTTCCAATGGATAGTCTTTCCTCCTTTATCGAATATTAGTTGGCCATAAAGTTCAGGGTCCACTTCTGGGTTCTCTATTCTGTTCCATTGATCTATGTGTCTGTTTTTGTGCCAGTACCACACTGTCTTGATGACCACAGCTTTGTAGTACAACCTGAAGTCTGGCATTGTGATGCCCCCAGATATGGTTTTCTTTTTTAAAATTCCCCTGGCTGTTCGGGGTCTTTTCTGATTCCACGCAAATCTTAAAATAATTTGTTCTAACTCTCTGAAGAAAGTCCATGGTATTTTGATAGGGATTGCATTAAACGTGTATATTGCCCTGGGTAACATTGACATTTTCAGACTATTAATTCTGCCAATCCATGAGCATGGAATATTTTTCCATCTCTTTGTGTCTTCCTCAATTTCTTTCAGAAGTGTTCTATAGTTTTGAGGGTATAGATCCTTTACATCTTTGGTTAGGTTTATTCCTAGGTATCTTATGCTTTTGGGTGCAATGGTAAATGGGATTGACTCCTTAATTTCTCTTTCTTCAGTCTCATTGTTAGTGTATAGAAATGCCACTGATTTCTGGGCATTGATTTTGTTTCCTGCCATGCTACTGAATTGCTGTATGAGTTCTAGCAATCTTGGGGTGGAGTATTTTGGGTTTTCTATGTAGAGTATCATGTCATGGGTGAAGAGGGAGAGTTTGACTTCTTCTTTGCCAATTTGAATGTCTTTAATGTCTTTTTGTTGTCTGATTGCTGAGGCTAGGACTTCCAGTACGATGTTGAATAGCAGTGGTGAGAGTGGACATCCCTGTCTTGTTCCTGATATTAGGGGAAAGTCTCCCAGTGCTTCCCCATTGAGAATGGTATTTGCTGTGGGCTTTAGGTAGATGGCTTTTAAGATGTTGAGGAATGTTCCCTCTATCCCTACACCCTGAATAGTTTTGATCAGGGACGGATGCTGTATTTTGTCAAATGCTTTCTCTGCATCTAATGAGAGGATCCTATGGTTCTTGGTTTTTCTCTTGCTGATATGATGAATCACATTGATTGTTTTACGGGTGTTGAACCAGCCTTGTGTCCCGGGGATAAATCCTACTTGGTCGTGGTGAATAATTTTCTTAATGTGCTGTTGGATCCTCTTGGCTAGTATCTTGTTGAGAATCTTTGCATCCATGTTCATCAGGGATATTGGTCTATAATTCTCCTTTTTGGTGGGGTCTTTGTCTGGTTTTGGAATTAAGGTGATAGAAATTCATAGAACGAATTTGGAAGTACTCCAACTCTTTCTATCTTTCCAAACAGCTTTAGTAGAATAGGTATGATTTCTTCTTTAAACCTTTGATAGAATTCCCCTGGAAGCCATCTAGCCCTGGACTCTTGAGTCTTGGGAGGTTTTTGATGACTGCTTCCACTTCCTCCCTGGTTATTGGCCTGTTCAGGTTGTCTATTTCTTCCTGTTCCAGTTTTGGTAGTTTGTGGCTTTCCAGGAATGCGTCCATCTTCTAGATTGCCTAATTTATTGGCGTATAGCTGCTCATAATGTGTTTTAAAAGTCGTTTGTATTTCCTTGGTGTTGGTAGTGATCTCTCCTTTCTCATTCATGATTTCATTAATTTGAGTCTTTTCTCTCTTCTTTTTAATAAGGCTGGCTAATGGTTTATCTATCTTATTAATTCTTTCAAAGAACCAACTCCTGGTTCTGTTGATCTGTTCCACATTCTTCTGGTCTCGATTTCATTGAGTTCTGCTCAAATTTTAATTAATTCTTTTCTTCTGCTGGGCGTGGGGTCCTTCTGCTGTTTTTTCTCTAGCTCCTTTATGTGTAAGGTTAGCTTTTGTATTTGAGTTCTTTCCAGTTTTTGAATGGATGCTTGTATTGCAATGTATTTCCCCCTTAGGACTGCTTTTGCTGCATCCCAAAGATTTTGAATGGTTGTATCTTCATTCTCATTAGTTTCCATGAATCTTTTTAATTCTTCCTTAACTTCCTGATTGACCCTTTCATCTTTTAGCAGGATGGTCCTTAATCTCCACGTGTTTGTGGTCCTTCCAAACTTCTTGTGATTTAGTTCTAATTTCAAGGCATTATGGTCTGAGAATACGCAGGGGACGATCCCAATCTTATGGTATCGGTTAAGACCCAATTTGTGACCCATTATGTGGTCTATTCTGGAGAAAGTTCCATGTGTACTTGAGAAGAATGTGTATTCAGTTGAGTTTGGATGTAAAGTTTTGTAGATCTGTGAAATCCATCTGGTCCGGTGTATCATTTAAAGCTCTCGTTTCTTTGGAGATGTTGTGCTTAGAAGACCTATCGAGGTAAAAAGAGCTAGATTGAAGTCACCAAGTATAAGTGTATTATTATCTAAGTATTTCTTCCCTTTGGTTATTAATTGGTTTAAATATTTGGCAGCTCCCACATTCAGGGCATATATATTGAGGATTGTTAAGTCCTCTTGTTGAATAGATCCTTTCTGTATGATATAGTGTCCCTCTTCATCTCTCACTACAGTCTTCGGGGTAAATTTTAATTTATCTGATATAAGGATGGCTACCCCCGCTTTCTTTTGAGGGCCATTTGAATGGTAAATGGTTCTCCAACCTTTTATTTTCAGGTTGTAGGTGTCCTTCTGTCTAAAATGGGTCTCTTGTAGACAGTAAATAGATGGGTCCTGCTATTTTATCCAGTCTGACACCCTGCGCCTTTTGATGAGGTCATTAAGCGCCTTCACGTTCAGAGTTACTATTGAAAGGTATGAGTTTCGTGTCATCATGATATCTATTCAGTCCTTGTTTCTGTGGATTGTTCCACTGGACTTCTTCTTCAAGGGGAATTTTAAGAGTCCCCCTTAAAATTTCTTGCAGAGCTGGTTTGGAGGTCACATATTCTTTGAGTTCCTGCCTGTCTTGGAAGATCCTTATCTCTCCTTCCATTTTGAATGAGAGCCTTGCTGGATAAAGTATTCTTGGTTGCATGTTCTTCTCATTTAGGACACTGAATATATCCTGCCAGCCCTTTCTGGCCTGCCAGGTCTCCGTGATGGGTCTGCTGTTACCCTAATACTCCTCCCCATAAAAGTCAGGGATTTCTTTTCTCTTGCTGCTTTAAGGATCTTCTCTTTATCTTTAGAATTTTCAAGCTTCACTATTAGATATCGAGGTGTTGAACGGTTTTTATTGATTTTAGGGGGTGATCTATTTCCTAGATCTGAATGCCTGTTTCCCTTCCCAGATTAGGAAAGTTTTCAGCTATGATTTGTTCAAATACATATTCTGGCCCTCTGTCCCTTTTGGCGCCCTCGGGAACCCCAATTAAATGTAAGTTTTTCTTCCTCAGGCTGTCGTTTATTTCCCTTAATCTAACCTCATGGTCTTTTAATTGTACGTCTCTTTTTTCCTCAGTTTCCCTCTTTGCCATCAACTTGTCTTCTATGTCACTCACTCGTTCTTCCACCTCGTTAACCCTCGTCGTTAGGACTTCTAGTTTGGATTGCATCTCATTCAATTGATTTTTAATTTCAGCCTGATTGGATCTAAATTCTGCAGTCATGAAGTCTCTTGAGTCCTTTATGCTTTTTTCTAGAGCCACCAGTAGCTGTATAATAGTGCTTCTGAATTGGTTTACTGACATTGAATTGTAATCCATATTTTGTAAGTCTGTGGGTGAGAAGACTGTTTCTGATTCTTTCTTTTGAGGTGCGGTTTTCCTTCTAGTCATTTTGCTCAGTGCTGAATGGCCAAAAACAAGTTGTATTGGGAAAAGGAGAAAAAGAGAAAGGAGAGAAAAGAGTAAAAGAAAAAAGGAAGAAAAAAAAAGAAAAAAAAAAGAAGAAAAAGAGAAAGAGAAAGAAAAAGAATGAAAGGGAAAAAAGGGTGGGGGAAGCAAACAGAAATCAAAAAGAAAAAAAAAAAAAACCACGGGGGCGTATCTTCTGATTCTGTATACTTAAAGTCCTTTGACTTCTCCTGGTACTTGTCCGTCTAGCTGCTCTTCTGGGGGAGGGGCCTGTTGTGCTGATTTTCAGGTGTGAGCACTTGGGGGAGCTGCTCTGCCCCCTGCCTGGTGCAGGGCTCAGTGGGGGTTGTTTACCCCGTGAGGCCCCAGGAGGAACAACCGCAGTGGCAGGGCCAGCTCTGGAGCCCTGGAGTCAGCCCCCGCAGGAACTCCGGAGCTCTCCGTCTGCAGGGCCTGGAGGCTCCGGGGCGGGGCCGCTGATCTGCTCAGGTTGAGGCAGTAGCGTCCTTGCTGTCCTGCGCCCTCCCGGCCTCTGCCTGTCCCAGGGGAGGCCGGATCCTGGGCTGTGTCCGGGCGCCCTGTGCTCCGGAGCCTGTGCTGTTGGATTCGGCTCCCGCCCTGCAGCCCCCTCCGCGGAGCTGCCCCCGAGCCCCTCCGAGCTGCTCCCGCCCCGCAGCCCCCTCCACGGAGCCGCCCCCGAGCCCCACCGAGCTGCTCCGGGTCCCCCGTGCGCGCTGCAGCCCTTAGGGAGCTCGGCGCACTCTCCCGGGGCGCAGGTGTCTGTCAGTGTCCTGGGAGCCCGAGGGCATCCCCGCCCTCCTGGGTCCTGCTCCAACTCCCTGCGAGCCCCTTTCCGCCGGGAAGGTCGGTGCAGCTCCTGCTCCTCCGGGACGGGGCTCTCCTGTCCTGGGAACACTCGCCCCGGCCTCAGCCCGGCTCCTTGTGGGGCCCTTCCCCCTTGGATCCCTTTTGTTTCTTTATTTCTTTTTCCCCGTCTTCCTACCGTGATAGAAGCACGAACTCTTCTCACTGTAGCATTCCAGCTGGTCTCTCTTTAAATCCCAAGCCGAATTTGTAGATTTTCACGATGATTTGAAGGTTATCTAGGTAATTTGGTGGAGACAGGTGATTTGGGGACCCTACTCTTCTGCTGTCTTGCCCCGCATTCAGCCAGTTAAAAGATTTTAAGTAGAGTTTGGGTGGGAGTGACTTATTTTTATGATAGAAAATGATTTTAGAATTAGTTCATAAATATGGTGTCTGAATGGGACAGGATATGAAGGTCTTTGTAAAATATAATATTTAGTATTATTGGCATAGGCTTTAGGTGGGCTCACATAAAATTTTATGAACTAAACTAACTTGTAAAATTCCAAGTCCTCAATAGCAATAGTAGAAAGTAGAATGTCCTTTTTCTTACTTGGATGTGTGTGTGTGTGTGTGTGTGTGTGTGTGTGTGTGTTTAATTTTTTTGTTTGAGTAAAGTTGACGCACATGTTGCATTAGTTTCAGGTGTACAACATAATGATTTGGCAAGTTTATAAATATGCTACATTCACCATAAATGTAGCTACTATCTAATACCATACAACACTAATAAATGTCATTGATTATATTTTTATGCTGTAATTTTTATTATTGTGATTTATTCATTTCCTAACTGGAAGACTGTATCTCCCTTTCCTATTCTTTCTGAGGATTTTTGCCAATAAGCACTGTGGCTACATGGTTACCAGGGCAAACTTCTTACTGTTACACACTGCTTTAATTTATATAAAATTATTTCTTCTATTTAAATGATTCCTTCTCTAAATTTTATTCAAAATGCAAAATTGAACTATAATAAAGGCAAATTAGTAAAAACAAAATTTATCTGTTCATGGGACAATTATATATTTTCCAACTTTGAAGGAGACTTAGAAATAACCCAAGTATTTATAGGAATAGTGGATGTATTAATTGTCTAGTTCTTTTTCCAAACACAAATTGTGACTATTTTTACTACTTTCTTTATTTAAGTTTGGTGTTTTATCTTTTAAACTTGTGTATATATCACTGAAGTTCAAGTGAAATAATAGCTACATTAAAAATTGAGGATACTTTGTGAAAATCAGATGGAAATGACACATAGAAATGATTTGTGAACTATACTGTGATGTATCTAGGCATATCAGGATAAAAATAATTTGATTATACCATTCTTGATATTCCTGGATGGTGATAATAAAGATAGTAAATGCCATAGCTAATTGCTCAGCGATGCCTTATGCAAAGCACATTTTAAGTAATCCATATACATTATCTTATCTTTTATAATCTTATAACAATAACTCTTGTTTTTTTCTTTTAGATTTATTCAAGTATTCTTGCTAAATAAAAGGTGTATGTATTTAAAATGTACAACTTGATGTTTTAGTATATACACATTGTGAAATAATCACCACAATCAAGCCAATTAATATATCCATCAACTTACATAGATTTTTTCTTTCTTCTTCTTTCTTCTTTCTTCTTTCTTCTTTCTTTCTTTTTTCTTTCTCTTTCTTTCTTTATTTCCTTTTCTTTCTTTTTCTTTCTTCCTTTCTTCCTTTCACTTTCTTTCTTTTTCTTTTTTTTCTAGTGAGATCACTTAAAATTAATGCTTCTAGGTATTTCAGCTATAACAATTTTGTTAATTATATTCATATTGCTGTACATGAGATCTTCAAAAGTTATTCATCTTGCATAAGATGAAATTTTAGTCTTCGACTCATGTCTCCCCAACTCTCCCTCCCCTCAGCTTTTGGCAACTACCATCCAACTTTCTACTTTTAAGAGTTTGATCATTTTAGATTCCACATACAAGTGTAAATGAATAGTGTCTGATTTTCTGTATCTGACTTATTCTAGATCTACATATGTTGTTGCAAGTGGAAATATCTCCATTTTTAAGGCTGTACAATTCTTTTGTGTGTTGCTGCCCAGTTTTCCCAGTATCATTTGTTGAAAACACTGCCTTTTTACCATTGGATATTTTTTTCTGCTTTGTCAAAGATTAGTTAACCATAGAGTTGTAGATTCATTTGTGGGTTTTCTATTCTGTTTTTCTGATCTAGGTGTCCATTTTTGTGGCAGTACCATACTGTCTTAAAAACTACCCTTTGAAATGTAATGTGATGTCTGGAATTGTGATGCTTCCAACTTTATATTTTTTAAGGTTGCTTTGGTTATTTATTCTGTCTCTGTGAAAGGTACTGTAGGTACTTTGATAGGGTTAGTGTTAAATATGTCTATTGCTTTGATAGCATAGATATTTATTTATTTATTTATTTATTTATTTTTATTTTTTTAGATTTTATTTATTTATTCATGAGAATGCACAGAGAGGAGAGAGAGAGAGAGGCAGAGACGCAGGCAGAGGGAGAAGCAGGCTCCATGCAGGGAGCCCGACGCAGGACTTGATCCAGGGTTTCCAGGATCACACCCTGGGCTGCAGGCAGCGCTAAACTGCTGAACCACCAGGGCTGCCCTATTTATTTATTTATTTATTTATTTATTTATTTATTTATTTAGATTCAATTTGCCAACATATAGCATAACACCCAGTGCTCATCCCTTCGAGTGCCCCCCTCAGTACCCATCACCCAGTCAAGCCCAACCCCCTGCCCACTTCCCCTTCCACTACCCCTTGTTCATTTCCCAGAGTTAGGTGTCTCTCATGTTTTGTCACACTCACTGATATTTTCACTCATTTTATCTCCTTTCCCTTTATTCCCTTTCACTAATTTTTATATTCCCCAAATGAATGAGGCCATATAATGTTTGTTCTTTTCCGATTGACTTATTTCACTCAGCACAATGCCCTCCAGGTCCCTCCACATCGAAGCAAATAGTGGGTATTTGTCATTTCTAATGGCTGAGTAATATTCCATTGTATACATATACCACATCTTCTTTATCCATTCATCTTTTGATAGACACCGAGGCTCACCTGCACCCCAATGTTTCTAGCAGCAATGTCCACAATAGCTAAACTGTGGAAGGAGCCTCAGTGTCCATCAAAAGATGAATGGTTAGTATAGACATTTTAACAATATTTGTTCTTCCAATCCATGAGCATAAAATATCTTTCTATTCTTTCTCTGTGTTTTCTTCAATTTTTTTCATTAGTATTTTATAATTTTCAGAGTACAAATCTTTCACCTCTTTGATTAGGCTTATTTTAAATTATCATATTGTTTTGAATAAATTATAAATGGGATCAATTCCTTAATTTATTTTTCTAGTGCTTCATTATTTATGTATAGAAATGCAATAGATTTCTGTGCTTTGATTTTGTATCCTGAGACCTTACTTTTATCCATTGATTTATTGATGAACACTTACTTGTTGCTATTGTTGTTTCTTACATATCTTAACTTTTGGAAATAATACTGCAATACTCATACAAGTGTAGATATTGCTTCAATATATAGGTTTAATTCCTTTGGATATATACCTAGAAGTGGGACTGTACTCTCATATTATATTTCTATTATTACTTATTTGAGGAACTCCCACATATTTTTACATAGTGGCTATGACAATTTATATCCCAGAATGGTGGAAAGGATTCCCTTTTCTCTACATACTGGCCAAAACTTATTCTCTTTTTTTATCAAAAAAATCTGTTATTACTTTAACAGATGTTAGTTGAAATCTCATTGTGGTTTTCATTTGCTCATATATAGGTGAGTCTCATAGAGTTAAATATTAATCCGAGTTTATATTTCTAAGTTTCAAAACTAGAACTGGATATTATTGCTGATTTATTACATGAGATTTCATAAAAGAATATAATTTAGAAGTATAAAAATATATGCATGTACTGACACTGTGAACTCTAAACATATTTATGGCTCATTAAGGTTGTGAAGCTGTATACCTCTTAAACAACTAAATCACAGTTTTTTTAAATAAGTAATAAGATTACTATTTTTAAGTAATTAAAGTACACAAACTATATATTCTTTGTCTCTTTTTAATATATATTCTTTAGTCTCTTCTAGTGGAAACACTTGAAGAATGTGCAATCTTATGTAAGATTCTTTGAAAGGATACTGTAGAACTGTGCTTGCCAAGATCCCAGAGGACACTCTTCTGCAGTTATCTGATTTGGATTCTCAAAAATCCATCTCACAAAACTGTAAATTCTAGGTGAGTGATGTCAAAGCAAAATAATTATATCTAGGGATGTGAAAATGCAAGTATGATGAAACACTTAAAAGAACTCAGCTATGGGATCCCTGGGTGGCTCAGTGGTTTAGCACCTGCCTTCAGCCCAGGGAATGATCCTGGAGACCCGGGATCAAGTCCCATGTCGGGCTCCCTGCAAGGAGACTGCTTCTCCCTCTGCCTGTGTCTCTGCCTCTCTCTGTCTCTGTCTCTGTCTCTCTCTCTCTCTCTCTCATTAATAAATAAATAACATCTTAAAGAAATGAACCCAGGTAGATTTTATGAAGTCAATGAATTCAAAGTTCTCCTGGGAATCTGATTTGGTGCCTCTTTTATAGGATTCCTCCCTTACCAGTGAATAAGGAAGTTCCCTTTTAGGAAAAGTAAGAACTTTAGACTATTTCAAGGATCTTGAGAAGAGAGGAAGTGACTCAAATTGATGTGAAATCTAAAAAAAAATTGATGTGAAATCTACTGGAGAGTTTTTACAATTAGATTATTTTCAAAGTCTTATCTGATAAAACTTCCAAGAAGTCCAACTTAAGGCTTCTTTGGTAACTTTACATTCTTGCTGTACCCATTGAAATGATAAGACCAAATATGACCAACCTTCTTTAGTGATCAGTGAGATTTTCTTTGGAATTGATTTGGAACAAAGGCAAGGTGGTATAGAAAGAAATTTTGTTCCAGGGGAAAACTCTGCATCATCTAGCTTCTAGAGGTCACCCAACCAGATCTGTCATTTAAATAATTCACTTTGTAGGAATCAGTGTTCCATCCTTAAAATGCTATTATTTTAAAAATATATTTATTCTGTAAATATGTGAAGCACTAATGTGAGGCTTTTTTCAGTTTTCATTTTTAACTTAAATACAAGCATACAAAATTATAACTATGCAAGCAATATAAGATCTATTGAATTCTTATGATGGTAATTGCCCATCACATTGAAACTCAGGCAGCAATTGGAAAATTTTCCTCCTCATGATGTAGGAATAAAATGAATATATCTTAAATATGCAGATTTACAACTTGATTTAAAGAGGACAAAACATGGTTTTTTGTTTGTTTGTTTGTTTGTTGTTTGTAACCAAAATAACCTGGTATACTTTGGTATTGAGGGCAAGGCATGAATTGCAGTTCATTTGGAGGATGTACTTCATCTTGAATCTAAATTATTATCAAGGGAACCAGAGAAAGTCACTTAAAATCTAAATCTTGAATTATCATCCATAAAATTTTGAGGCTACATCTACCTCAAAAGCCATTGTTCAGGATTAAATACAATTTACTTATGGCACAAATGCAGGTCAGATTCCATGCAGTGGAGATGGCCAATATAAGTTGATAGCTCTCTATTCTCCATGTATAGGCTTTGTTCAGGTTCAAGACTTGTTTTTCTGACTCTATAAGAAACCACCTATTTGCTTTTTCACTTGTAAAAAAAAACAAAAACAAAACAAGACATGTGAAACTCTTTTGTAAATGGTTTGTAAATATATTACTCATCATATTCCATTAGACTAAAGCAAAATTAAAGGGAAAAGATCTAATTTTTTTTATAAAAGATAAAGTATTCCTACTTTAGATGTTGAAATAGATATTCAATGGCTGAGGATGTTTCCCTTTCAGATGCAACATCTTTAATTGATATAACATATAGGGTATTAGCATATACAACAGGGGAACATAGATAATTCAAAATGATTCTGCATTCATAATCATGTGACAGTGGCATTAAGAAGAAATTTGACTTTCCTGATTTTCGTTCTGTGTTATGTTCCTCAGAATTAATCTGGGACGATTTTAACTACCTTATGGAATCTTTGTCATGTCAGTCCTATAGAGACTACAAATGATAATAATACTAGCAATGTTAATTCTACTGGTAATTATAAGTGTTATATTTTCAATCTTGTCAATAACTGAGATGATGAATATGAATTATGTACAATGATATCAATCTAATATTCTGATCCCCTATTTATTCCAAATGCTATTTTAGGAAAATAAGATAGCTCTCCTAGGTTTTCCTCTTCAAGTTGTCAATGATCACACAAAATTTGAAAGTCAACTATTCCATATAGACCAAGACCTGCTGTAGATTTTTAAAATTTATTTGGATATTCATATACACAATAAATTGAATATGTGGAAATTATCAATAGTGCAGTAATTTGTATATGACTTTAATATTTTATTCAAATGATGAACAGACATGGCATCAACAAGCCATAAGGTGTAATGATGGTCCTATAACTCACTCCTCCTGACACCCAAGGTGAATATTCAAATTATTTTTTAAATTTGTTCCAACAGTCTCCTGATACTTCATGTTTATCTTTTAATGTTTGATTTTTAATCCCAAATACCAGATCACGGTTTGTAAATGAAGCCACTGTGAATGAGATGCTGCTCCCTCTCTGCATCACCATCTTCATCCTCTTTCCCTCCGCCCATGCTCTCATCAGAGTTACATCCCACTTTATGTCTGAGGACATGAATTGATGATAATTGTTTCATTTTCTGGAAAGTATTGGTTTTATATAAAAATATAACATTATTGCAAAACCTGATACTATTTTATTGGTTATTACTGAAGATATGTCTTCTAATTATATCACTATAATTTCTCTACAGAAGTTTAGGATTATAACTTTGTGGTGGGACATCTGGGTGGCTCAGTTGAGCATCTGCCTTCAGCTTAGGGTGTGATCCTGGGGTTCCGGGATTGAGTTCTACATCAGGCTCCCTGCATGGAGCCTGCTTCTCCCTCTGCCTATGTCTCTGCCTCTCTCTCTGTCTGTCTCTCATGAGTAAATAAATAAAATCTTAAATAACTTTCTGGCTGATATTAAGAATTGTCAAGAAATTGCCTATAAGAAATAGAATTTTCCAAAAAAATATTCTTTAATAAATAATTTATCATTTATATTTTTTATGTTCTTTGCATTGTATTTAAACATTATACTTCATGTATAATGGTTCTGAGAAAAGATTTTGTTTATAATATTCCCTCCTTAATTATTATGTCATATGCATTTTTTAGAATACTCATAAGTATAAAATTGAATAATCCTATATTAATTCTAGTTATCTTGTTTAAATTTTATTTTATTTTTGAAATATTTATTTACTTACCTACTTGTTTACTTATTTATTTAGAATGCCAGGGGGGGAGGGCAGAGAGAGGGAAAAGGAAAGAAGCAGAATCTCAGCTAGGCAGGAGTCAGGACACAGGGCTCAATCCCAGGACCACGAGATAAAACCTAAGCTCAAATTGAGAGTCTGATACTCAGCCGACTTAGATGAGCAGGTATTTAAAAAGAAAAATTAAGTTTATTCTTGATTTCTTTCTGATCAATTTTCTCCAGTTTATCTTTTGAAGCTTTTAATGAATTTATTATATTATTATATTTTAATTTCCAGAAGTCCTTTATTGTTTTCTGACATTTCCTTTTACATAATACATAATATCTCTGCTGTGGATTTAACAACTTCTAATAGTATGCTCACCTTGCTTGCTGATTGTATTCCCTCTGAAGGAGAATGCTTCCATTCATTTCCACTAAGAAGACTCTCAGAATGACAATTCTTGCCCTTTTTTAAAAAAATTTATTTTCCTGCTTTGTTAATTTTCCCCATTCTCACTGTTGTGAGGAGGTATCACATTGTGGTTTTGATTTGTATTTCCCTGATGGCAAATGATGCTCAGCATTTTCTCATGTGCATGTTGGCCATATCTATGTCTTCCTCTGTGAGATTTCTGTTCATGTCTTTTGCCCATTTCATGATTGGATTGTTTGTCTCTTTGCTGTTGAGTTCAATAAGTTCTTTATATGTCTTGGAAACTAGCCCTTTATCTGATACGTCATTTGCAAATATCTTCTCCCATTCTGTAGGTTGTCTTTGAGTTTTGTTGACTGTATCCTTTGCTGTGCAAAAGCTTCTTATCTTGATGAAGTCCCAATAGTTCATTTTTGCTTTTGTTTCTCTTGCCTTCATGGATGTATCCTGAAAGAAGTTACTGTGGCCAAGTTCAAAAAGGGTGTTGCCTGTGTTCTCCTCTAGGATTTTGATGGCATCTTGTCTCACATTTAGATCTTTCATCCATTTTGAGTTTCTCTTTGTGTATGGGGCAAGAGAGTGGTCTAGTTTCATCGTTCTGCATGTGGATGTCCAATTTTCCCAGCACCATTTATTGAAGAGACTGTCTTTTTTCCAGTGGATAATCTTTCCTCCTTTGTCGAATATTAGTTGACCATGAAGTTGAGGGTCCACTTCTGGATTCTCTATTCTGTTCCATTGATCTATGTGTCTGTTTTTGTGTCAGTACCACCCTGTCTTGATGACCATAGTTTTGTAGTACAACCTGAAATCTGGCATTGTGATGCCCCCAGCTATGGTTTTCTTTTTTAAAATTCCCCTGGCTATTCGGGGTCTTTTTTGATTCCACACAAATCTTAAGATGACTTGTTCCAACTCTCTGAAGAAAGTCCATGGTATTTTGATAGGGATTGCATTAAACGTGTAAATTGCCCTGGGTAACATTGACATTTTCACACTATTAATTCTGCCAATCCATGGGCATTGAATATTTTTCCATCTCTTTGTGTATTCCTCAATTTCTTCAGAAGTGTTCTGTAGTTTTTAGGGGATAGATCCTTTACCTCTTTGGTTAGGTTTATTCCTAAGTATCTTATGTTTTTGGGTGCAATTGTAAATGGGATTGACTCCTTAATTTCTCTATCTTCAGTCTCATTGTTAGTATATAGAAATGCCACTGACTTCTGGGCATTGATTTTGTATCCTACCACACTGTGAAATTGCTGTATGAGTTCTAGCAATCTTGGGGTGGAGTCTTTTGGGTTTTCTACGTAGAGTATCATGTCATTGGCGAAGAGGGAGAGTTTGACTTCTTCTTTGCCAATTTGAATGCCTTTTATTTCTTTTTGTGGTCTGATTGCTGAGGCTAGGACTTCTAGTACTATGCTGAATAGCAGTGGTGAGAGTGGACATCCCTGTCTTGTTCCTGATCTTAGGGGAAAGGCTCCCAGTGCTTCCCCTTTTCAAATATTTTTTAATGAAAATGTTTATTACCTGAATCTTGCATTTTTGTGCACAGAAAGGGGTTTATTTTTCTTCTAACCATTATTATTATTATATTTGTGTTGACGTGTATTTGACATACATTAGTTTCAAGTATACAACATAATATTTTGAAAAAACTATGTTATGCTCAGCACAAGTGTAGCTATAGCTTTCATCACTGTCTTGCTTATTCCATATTAGTAAGCCAGTATCTCTCTCTCTTCTTCCTTCCTTTTTATCCATCCTACACTCTCCTTTCCAGGTCATTTTCAGTATTTGTGGTTCTATTTCTGCTCTTTCTTTGTTTTGTTTTTATATTTCAAATATAAGTGAAATTGCATGGTATTTTCCTTTTTCTGTCTGACATTTCACTTAGCACAATACCCTTTAGCTAAGTCCATTTATATTGTCGCCAATGTCAAAATGTCATCCTTTTATGGCTAGGTACAATCCCATTGTACCCATATGAATACCAAATTCTTTGTCTATTTATCTATTGATGGACATTTAGGTTACTTTAAATATTGGTATCATAAATAATGTCACAATACACATAGGGGTGTACATATTTTTTTGAATTTATGGTTTTGTTTTCTTTTGGTCAATACTCAGGAGGGGAATTACTGGATCATACGGTATTCTTATTTTTGATTATTTGAGAAATCTCCATACTTTTCCACAATAGCTGTGCCAACTTATATACCCACCAAAAGTTAACAAAATTTCTACTTCTTCCAATTCTCTACAATGCTGGTTATCTCTTGTCTTACTTGATGATTGCCATTCTAAGAGGTATAAAGTGGTATCTCATAATGATTTTGATTTGCATATCACTAATAAGTAATGTTGAAAATCTTTTCATGTGTGTTAACCATCTGTGCATTTCCTTTGAGGAAAAAAAGGGGGGCTATTCAGGACCTCTGATTAAATTTAAATAGTTTTTCTTTTGGAATGTTGAGTTGAATAGCTTTATTACATGTTTTATGTTCTAGTCTCTTATTGCCTATATTATTCATGAGTATCTTCTCCCATTCTGTAAGTTGTGTTTTAGTTTCATTGATGATTTCCTTTGATTTTCAAAAGCCTTTTATTTAATTTTTCTTTTTTTCTTTTTTTTTCTTTTCAAAAGCTTTTTAATCTGGTGTAGTTTCAATAATTTATTTTTGCCTTTGTTTTCCCTGCCTGAAAAGACATACCCAGAAAAATGTTGCTAAGGCTGATGTTAAAGGGATTCTTGCCTATGTTTTCTTTTGTATTATGGATTCAGTTCTAAAATTTACATCTTTGATCCCTTTTGAGTTGATTTCTGTCTGTGGTACAGGAATATGATCCATAGTAATGATTTTCCCAGTTCATTCCCAAAGACTTTTATAGTAGTGCAGTTGAATAACTATGCACTCTGAAAAGACAAATATAAAATATTTGAAGACTGTTAGACACAGTATTTGAGTTAAAATTGACTCCAGAGATCAAAAGCATCTTCATGGTCCTTTTGTTTAAGTGATGATATGGGTCCAAGTAACAATAGAGTTCAGTCCAAGTTAGACTGATTACAAAGATCCAGTGGGCATTTAATAGTTCACACATGTAAAACAGATAGACATACTTTTTATTTATTTTTTTTTGAATTTTCTTTTTTTTTTAATTTATTTTTTATTGGTGTTCAATTTACTAACATACAGAATAACCCCCAGTGCCCGTCACCCATTCACTCCCACCCCCCGCCCTCCTCCCCTTCTACCACCCCTAGTTCGTTTCCCAGAGTTAGCAGTCTTTACGTTCTGTCTCCCTTTCTGATATTTCCCACACATTTCTTCTCTCTTCCCTTATATTCCCTTTCACTGTTATTTATATTCCCCAAATGAATGAGAACATATAATGTTTGTCCTTCTCCGACTGACCTACTTCACTCAGCATAATACCCTCCAGTTCCATCCACGTTGAAGCAAATGGTGGGTATTTGTCATTTCTAATAGCTGAGTAATATTCCATTGTATACATAAACAACATCTTCTTTATCCATTCATCTTTCGTTGGACACCGAGGCTCCTTCCACAGTTTGGCTATCGTGGCCATCGCTGCTATAAACATCGGGGTGCAGGTGTCCCGGCGTTTCATTGCATTTGTATCTTTGGGGTAAATCCCCAACAGTGCAATTGCTGGGTCGTAGGGCAGGTCTATTTTTAACTGTTTGAGGAACCTCCACACAGTTTTCCAGAGTGGCTGCACCAGTTCACATTCCCACCAACAGTGTAAGAGGGTTCCCTTTTCTCCGCATCCTCTCCAACATTTGTTGTTTCCTGCCTTGTTAATTTTCCCCATTCTCACTGGTGTGAGGTGGTATCTCATTGTGGTTTTGATTTGTATTTCCCTGATGGCAAGTGATGCAGAGCATTTTCTCATATGCATGTTGGCCATGTCTATGTCTTCCTCTGTGAGATTTCTGTTCATGTCTTTTGCCCATTTCATGATTGGATTGTTTGTTTCTTTGGTGTTGAGTTTAAGAAGTTCTTTATAGATCTTGGAAACTAGCCCTTTATCTGATACATCATTTGCAAATATCTTCTCCCATTCTGTAGGTTGTCTTTGAGTTTTGTTGACTGTATCCTTTGCTGTGCAAAAGCTTCTTATCTTGATGAATTCCCAATAGTTCATTTTTGCTTTTGTTTCTTTTGCCTTCGTGTATGTATCTTGCAAGATGTTCCTGTGGCCAAGTTCAAAAAGGGTGTTGCCTGTATTCTCCTCTAGGATTTTGATGGAATCTTGTCTTACATTTAGATCTTTCATCCATTTTGAGTTTCTCTTTGTGTAGGGTGTAAGAGAATGGTCTAGTTTCATTCTTCTGCATGTGGATGTCCTTTTGTCCCAGCACAATTTATTGAAGAGACTGTGTTTTTTCCAGTGAATTGTTTTTCCTCCTTTATCGAATATTATTTGACCATAGAGTTGAGGGTCCACTTCTGGATTCTCTATTCTGTTCCATTGATCTATGTGTCTGTTTTGGTGTCAGTGCCACACTGTCTTGATGACCACAGCTTTGTAGTACAACCTGAAATCTGGCATTGTGATGCCCCCAGCTATGATTTTCTTTTTTAATATTCTCCTGGCTATGCCAGGTCTTTTCTGATTCCACACAAAACTTAAGATGATTTGTTCCAACTCTCTGAAGAAAGTCCATGGTATTTTGATAGGGATTACATTAAATGTGTAAATTGCCCTGGGTAACATTGACATTTTCACAATATTAATTCTTCCAAACCATGAGCATGGAATATTTTTCCATCTCTTTGTGTCTTCCTCAATTTCTTTGAGAAGTGTTCTGTAGTTTTTAGGATATAAATCCCTCACCACTTTGGTTAGGTTTATTCCTAGGTATTTTATGCTTTTGGGTGCAATTGTAAATGGGATTGACTCCTTAATTTCTCTTTTCTCAGTTTCATTCATGACACTGATTTCTGGGCATTGATTTTCTATCTTGCCACACTGTCAAATTGCTGTATGTGTTCTAGCAATCAGGGTTGGAGTCTCGGTTGGAGTCTTTTGGATTTTCTATGTATAGTATCATGTCATCTGCGAAGAGGGAGATTTTGACTTCTTCTTTTCCAATTTGAAAACCTTTTATTTCTTTTTGTTGCCTGTTCGCTGAGACCTTGCATCCTGGGTATAAATCCCACTTGGTCATGGTGAATAATCTTCTTAATATATTTTTGGATCCTATTGGCTAGTATTTTGTTGAGAATTTTTCCATCCATGTTCATCAGGGATATTAGTCTATAGTTCTCCTTTTTGGTGGGGTTTTTGTCTGGTTTTGGAATTAAGGTGATGGCAGCCTTATAGAACGAGTTTGGAGTACTCCATCTCTTTCTATCGACCTGAACAGCTTTAGTAGAATAGGTATGGTTTCTTCTTTAAACATTTGATTGAACTCTTATCTTTGGAATTTGCAAGCTTCACTATTAAATGTTGAGGTGTTGAGTGGTTTTTATTGATTTTAGGGGTGGATCTCTCTTTCTCCTAGATCTGAATGCTTGTTTCCCTTCCCAGATTAGGAAAGCTTTCAGCTATGATTTGTTCAAATACATATTCTGGACCTCTGTCCCTTTCGGCGCACTCGGGACCCCCAATTAAACGTAGATTTTTCTTCCTGAGGCTGTCATTTATTTCCCTTAATCTATCCTCATGATCTTTTAATTGTTTTTATCTTTTTTCCTCATTTTCTCTGCTTGTCAGCCACTTCTACGGCTGACTCACTCGTTTTTCTACCTCGTTAACCCTCGTCGTTAGGACCTCTAGTTTGGATTGCATCTCATGTAATTGATTTTTAATTTCTGCCTGATTAGATCTAAATTCTGCAGACTTGAAGTCTCTTGAGTCCTTTATGCTTTTTTTCTAGAGCCACCAATAGCTTTATAATTGTGCTTCTGGATTGGCTTTCTGACATTGAATTGTAATCCAAATTTTGTAACTGTGGGAGAGAGGACTGTTTCTGATTCTTTCTTTTGAGATGAGGTTTTCCTTCTAGTCATTTTGCTCAGTGCAGAGTGGCCAAAAACAAGTTGTACTTGATAGAAGCATGAACTCTTCTCACTGTAGCATTCCAGCTGTTCTCTTTTTAAATCTCAGGCTGAATTCCTAGGGTTTCAGGATGATTTGAAGGTTATGTAAGTAATTTGGTGGGGACAGGTGACTTGGGGACCCTACTCTTCTGCCATCTTGACCCCTCTTCTATCACCAATTTAACCTATCCCTCCAGCCATGTCCTATCTGGTATGCTTCAGTTTATTCTTTATAGCTAAGACAATTTCTTTCCTTTTTTCTCTTTTTTTTGCTTGTTTGTTTTGTTTCTTAAATTCCAGACATGAGGGAAATCATATGATATTTGTCTCTTTCTGTCTGACTCGTTTTGCTTAGCATTGTGCTCTCTAGCTCTATTTATGTCATTGCAAAAGGCAAATTTTAATTCTTTTTTGATGTGTCTATATATGAGTTTTTTTTTAAATGTACTTCTTTATTCATGAGAGACACAAAGAGAGCGGCAGAGACATAGGCAGAGGGGGAAGCAGGCTCCCTTCATCAGGCCATCCCATCAGCAGAGTCTGTTGCAGGACTTAATTTTGGTCCCAAGATCATGACCTGAGGGAAAGGCAGGTGCTCAACCACTGAGACACCCAGGAGTCTCAGTGTACAACTTCTTTATCCATTCATCACTCAATGGACATTTGGGCTACTTCCATAATCTGGCTACTATTGATAATGCTGCTATAAACATTGATGTTCTTGGGACCCCTTGAATCAATATTTTTGTATCCTTGACTAAAAACCTGGTAGTGCAATTGCTGAATGCTAGCCTAGTTTTTGTTTTTGTTTTTGCTTTGCAATAGTTTGGAAAACTAGACATTAACACTTTTTAAATGTTTGGTAAAATTCACCTGGAATTCCATGTAGTCCTAGACTTCTACAGTTTGGTAGTTTTAACTACCAATTAAATTTTGTCACTAGTAATCAGTTTGCTGAGATTTTCTATTCCCTCTATTTCAGTTTTGGAAGATTCTATGTTTCTAAGAATTTACCCATTTTTTGTAGATTGTCCAGTTTGTTTCCATTTCTTTTTTGTGGTAACAACTTATAATTCTTTGTATTTCTGTAGGGATAGCTATTATCTCATTAATTACTGATTCTATTTGAATATTCTTTTTTCCTTGATAAGGTTTATCAGTTTTATTTTTTCAAAGAACCAATTATTGGTTTCATTGATTTTTTTTCTGTTTTTTTCTTTAATACCTGATCCAATCTTTTTATTTCCTTCTACATATTAACTTTGGACTTTGCTTGTTCCTTTGGTAATTCTTTTATGTATGTGATTATATTGTATTTCAAATTTTTCTTGTTTCTCAAGGTAGGTTTGTATCTCCATAAACTTCCTTCCTCAAACTACTTTTGCTCAACCTAATGATTTGGGGCCATTGTGTGCATTTTTATTCAGCTCTATGCATTTTAAAATTTCCTCTCTGACAGGCAAGACGGCAGGCGAGTAGGGTCCCCAAGCCACCTGTCCCCTCCAAATTACCTAGATAACCTTCAAATAATCCTGAAAATCTATGAATTCGGCCTGAGATTTAAAGAGAGACCAGCTGGAATGCTACAGTGAGAAGAGTTTGTGCTTATATCAAGGTAGGAAGACGGGGAAAAAGAAATAAAGACACAAAAGGCCTCCAAGGGGGAGGGGCCCCACGAGGAGCCGGGCTGAGGCCGGGGCGAGTGTCCCCAGGACAGGAGAGCCCCATCCCGGAGAAGCAGGAGCTGCACCAACCTTCCCGGGCGGAAAGGGGCTCGCAGGGAGGTGGAGCAGGACCCAGGAGGGCGGGGATGCCCTCGGGCTCCCGGGGACACTAACAGGCACCTGCGCCCCGGGAGAGTGCGCCGAGCTCCCTAAGGGCTGCAGCGCGCACGGCGGGACCCGGAGCAGCTCGGGGGGGCTCGGGGGCGGCTCCGCGGAGGGGGCTGCGGGGCGGGAGCAGCTCGGGGGGCTCGGAGGCGGCTCTGGGGAGGGGGCTGCGGGGCGGGAGCAGCTGCGGGGCTCGGGGGAGGCTCCGCGGACGGGGCTGCGGGGCGGGAGCAGCTCGGGGGGCTCGGGGGAGGCTCCGCGGAGGGGTCTGCGGGGCGGGAGCGCGAATCCAACAGCGCAGGCTGCGGAGCACAGGGCGCTGGGACACAGCCCAGGATCCGGCCTCCCCCCAGGACAGGCAGAGGCCGGGAGGGCCCAGGACCCCAAGGACGCTCCTGCCCCGAGCTGAGCAGATCAGCGGCCCCGCCCAGGAGCCTCCAGGCCCTGCAGATGGAGAGCTCTGGAGTTACTGCGGGAGCTGACTCCAGGGCTCCAGAGCTGGTGCTGCCACTGGGGTTGTTCCTCCTGGGGCCTCACGGGGTAAACAACCCCCACTGAGCCTCACAGTGGCCTCACCGGATAAACAGCTTAAACATCTTTCACTGAGCCCAACACCAGGCAGGGGGCTGAGCAGCTCCCCCAAGTGCTAACACCTGAGAATCAGAACAGCGGGCCCCTCCCCCAGAAGGTCAGCAAGAAGGACAGGGGAAAATCAAGTTATTTACCAAGCAGCATGTGGAAAGTTCCAGGGGAAGTCGAGGGATTACATTATATAGAATCAGAGGATATTTCCCCTTGTTTTTCTGTTTTTTATTTTATTTCTGATTGCTTCCCCCCTCCTTTTTTTCTTTTATTCTTTTCTTCTCTTTCTTTTCTTCTTTTTTTCTATTTTCTTTTTTTTTTCTTTTCTTCTTTCTCTTCACTCGTTTTCTTCTTTTACCAATACAACTTGTTTTTGGCCACTCCTCACTGAGCAAAACGACTAGAAGGAAAACCTCACCTCAAAAGAAAGAATCAGAAACAGTCCTCTCTCCCACAGTTACAAAATTTGGATTACAATTCAATGTCAGAAAGCCAATTCAGAAGCACTACTATAAAGCTACTGGTATGGTGGCTCTAGAAAAAAGCATAAAGGACTCCAGAGACGTCATGACTGCAGAATTTAGATCTAATTAGGCAGATATTAAAAAACAATTAAATAAGATGCAATCCAAACTAGAGGTGCTAATGACGAGGGTTAACGAGGTGGAAGAATGAGTAAGATACATGGAAGACAAGTTGATGGCAGAGGGAAACTGAGGAAAAAAGAGACAAACACTTAAAAGATCATGAGGATAGATTAAGGGAAATAAGTGACAACCTGGGGAAGAAAAATCTACATTTAATTTGAGTTCCTGAGGGCGCCATAAGGGCAGATGGCCAGAATATGTATTTGAACAAATCATAGTTGAAAACTTTCTGAATATGGGAAGGGAAACACGCATTCAGATCCAGGAAATGGAGAGATCCCCCCTAAAATCAATAAAAACTGTTCAAACCCTCAACATTTAATAGTGAAGCTTGCAAATTCCAAAGATAAAGAAAAGATCCTTAAAGCAGCAGTAGACAAGAGATCCCTAATTTATATGGGGAGAAATATGAGATTAACAGCAGACCTCTCCACAGAAACCTTGCAGGCCGGAAAGGGCTGGCAGGATATATTCAGGGTCCTGAATGAGAAGAAAATGCAGCCAAGACTACTTTATCCAGCAAGGCTCTCATTCAGAATAGAAGGAGACATAAAGAGCTTCCAAGACAGGCAGGAGCTGAAAGAATATGTGACCTCCAAACCAGCTCTGCAAGAAATTTTAAGGGGGACTCTTAAAATTCCCCTTTAAGAAGAAGGCCAATGGAACAACCCACAAAAACAAGGACTGAATAGGTATCATGATGACACTAAACTCATATCTTTCAAGAGTAACTCTGAACATGAATGGGCTTAATGACCCCATCAAAAGGAGCAGGGTTTCAGACTCGATAAAAAAGCAGGACCCATCTATTTGCTGTCTACAAGAGACTCATTTTAGACAGAAGGACACCTACAGCCTGAAAATAAAAGGTTGGAGAACCATTTACCATTCAAATGGTCCTCAAAAGAAAGCAGGGATAGCTATCCTTATATCAGAGAAACTAAAATTTACCCCAAAGACTGTAGTGAGAAATGAAGAAGGACACTATATCATATTTAAGGATCTATCCAACAAGAGGACTTAACAATCATCAATTTTATGCCCTGAATGTGGGAGCTGCCAAATATATCAATCAATTAATAACCATAGTTAAGACATACTTAGATAATAATAAACTAATACTTGGTCACTTAAATCTAGCACTTTCAACACTCAATAGGTTTTCTAAGCAGAACATCTCCAAAGAAACAAGAACTTTAAATGATACACTGAACCAGATGGATTTCACAGATATCTACAGCACTTTACATCCAAACGCAGAGGAATACACATTCTTCTCAAGTGCACATGGAACTTTGTCCAGAATAGACCACATACTGGGTCACAAATCAGGTCTGAACCCATATCAAAAGATTGGAATCATCCCGTGCTTATTCTCAGACCATAATTCCTTGAAAATAGAACTAAATCACAACAAGAAGTTTGGAAGGATTTCAAACACATGGAGGTTAAGGACCATCCTGCTAAAAGATGAAAGGGTCTACGAGGAAATTAAGGAAGAATTAAAAATATTCATGGAAACTAATGAGAATGAAGATACAACTTTTCAAAATCTTTGGGACACAGCAAATGCAGTCCTTAGGGGTGAATGCATCGCAATACAAGCATCCATCCAAAAAGTGGAAAGAACTCAAATAGAAAAGCTAACCTAACACAGAAAGAGCTAGAGAAAAACAGGAAATAGATTCCTAAGCCCAGCAGAAGAAGAGATTTAATAAAGATTTGAGCAGAACTCAATGAAATAGAGACCAGAAGACTGTGGAACAGATCAAGTCTGTTGGTTCTTTGAAAGAAATAATAAAATAGATAAACCATTAGCAAGCCTTATTAAAAAGAAGAGAGAGAAGACTCAAATTAATAAAATCATGAATGAGAAAGGAGAGATCACTACCATCAACAAGGAAATACAAACGATTTTAAAAATTATTATGAACAGCTATTCGCCAATAAATTAGGCAATCTAGAAGAAATGGATGCATTTCTGGAAAGCCACAAACTATCAGAACTGGAACAGGAAGAAAGAGAAAACCTGAACAGGCCAATAACCAGGGAGGAAATGGAAGCAGTCATCAAAAACCAAAAGTCCAGGGCCAGATGGCTTCCCTGGGGAATTCTATCAAACGTTTAAAGAAGAAAATGTACCTATTCTCCTAAAGCTGTTCAGAAAGCTAGAAAGAGATGGAGTACTTCCAAACTCGTTCTATGAGGCCAGCATCACCTTATTCCAAAACCAAAGATCCCACCAAAAAGGAGAATTATAGACCAATATCGCTGATGAACATAGATGCAAAAATTCTCTACAAGATACTAGCCAATAGGATACAACAGTACATTAAGATTATTCACCATGACCAAGTAGGATTTATCCCCGGGACACAAGGCTGGTTCAACACTCATAAAACAATCAATGTGATTCATCATATCAGCAAGAGAAAAAATAAGAACCATATGATCCTCTCAAGAGATGCAGAGAAAGCATTTGACAAAATACAGCATCCATTCTTGATCAAACTCTTCAGAGTGTAGGGATAGAGGGAACATTCCTCAGCATCTTAAAAGCCATCTACGAAAAGCCCACAGCAAATATCATTCTCAATGGGGAAGCACTGGGAGCCTTTCCCCTAAGACCAGGAACAAGACAGGGATGTCCACTCTCACCACTGCTATTCAACATAGTGCTAGAAGTCCTAGCCTCAGCAATCAGACCACATAAAGAGATAAAAGCATTCAAATTGGCAAAGAAGTGAAACTCTCCCTCTTCGCTGATGACATGATACTCTACATAGAAAACCCAAAAGATGCCACCCCAAATTGCTAGAACTCGTACAGCTATTTGGCAGTGTGGAAGGATACAAAATCAATGCCCAGAAGTCAGTGGCATTTCTAGACACTAACAATGAGACTGAAGAAAGAGAAATTAAGGAGTCAATCCCATTTACAATTGCACCCAAAATTATAAGATACCTAGGAATAAACCTAACCAAAGAGGTATATAATTTATACCTAAAATCTATAGAACACTTATGTAAAAAATGGAGGAATACACAAAGAGATGGAAAAATATTCCATGCTCATGGATTGGAAGAATTAATATTGTGAAAATGTCAATGTTACCCAGGGCCTTACATGTTTAATACAATCCCTATCAAAATACCATGGACTTTCTTCAGAGAGTTGGAACATATTATTTTATCACTTTTGTGGAATCAGAAAGGACCCCGAATAGCCAGGGGAATATTAAAAAAGAATACCATAGCTGGGGGCATCACAATGCCAGATTTCAGGTTGTACTACAAAGCTGTGGTCATCAAGACAGTGTGGTACTGGCACAAATACAGACACGTAGATCAATGGAAGAGAATAGAAAATCCAGAAGTGGATCCTCAACTTTATGGTCAACTAATCTATGACAAAGAAGGAAAGACTATCCACTGGAAAAAAGAGAGTCTCTTCAATAAATGGTGCTAGGAAAATTGGACATCCACATGCAGAAGAATGAAATTAGACCACTCTCTTGCACCATACACAAAGATAAACTCAAAATGGATATAAGATCTAAATGTGAGATAAGATTCCATCAAAATCCTGAGGAGAACACAGGCAACACCCTTTTTGAACTCGGTTTCAGTAACTTCTTCCAAGATACATCCACGAAGTCAAAAGAAACAAAAGCAAAAATGAACTATTGGGACTTCATCAAGATAAGAAGCTTTTGCACAGCAAAGGATACAGTCAACAAAACTCAAAGATAACCTACAGAATGGGAGAAGATATTTGCAAATGACGTATCAGATAAAGGGCTAGTTTCCAAGATCTATAAAGAACTTATTAAACTCAACAGCAAAGAAACAAACAATCCAATCATGAAATGGGCAAGACATGAAGAGAAATCTCACAGAGGAAGACATAGACATGGCCAACATGCACGTGAGAAAATGCTGGGCATCACTTGCCATCAGGGAAATACAAATCAAAACCACAATGAGATACCACCTCACACCAGTGAGAATGGGGAAAATTAACAGGGCAGGAAACCACAAATGTTGGAGAGGATGTGGAGAAAGGGGAACCTTCTTGCACTGTTGGTTGGAATGCGAACTGGTGCAGCCCCTCTGGAAAACTGTATGGAGGTTCCTCAAAGAGTTAAAAATAGACCTGCCCTACGACCCAGCAGTGGCCCTGCTTGGGATTTACCCCAAACTTACAGATGCAATGAAACGCCGGGACACCTGCACCCCGATGTTTCTAGCAGCAATGTCCACAATAGCCAAACTGGAAGGAGCCTCGGTGTCCATCGAAAGATGAATGGATAAAGAAGATGTGGTTTGTGTATACATGGAATGTTACTCAACCATTAGAAATGACAAATACTCACCATTTCCTTCGACGTGGATGGACCTGGAGGGTATTACGTGAGTGAAGTAAGTCAATCGGAGAAGGACAAACATTATATGGTCTCATTCACTTGGGGAATATAAAAAATTGTGAAAGGGAATACAGGGGAAAGGAGAAAAATGAATGGGAAATATCAGAAAGGGAGACAGAACATAAAGCCTCCTAACTCTTGGAATCGGACTAGGGGTGGTGGAAGGGGAGGTGGGCAGGTGGTGGGGGTGACTGGGTTGCGGGCACTGAGTTGGGCACTTGACGGAATGAGCACTGGGTGTTATTCTGTATGTTCACAAATTGAACACCAATAAAAAATAAATTTATTTAAAAAGATGTTTTAAGCATTAGTAAGCTCTGTGGATTTATACATTTTTAGCCAAAAATGGAACCATGTTTTTTTCCCTTGTATAATTGTTAGTGCAAGAATCTAAACAGGAAGGTTTTTAGTAAAGTAATTTGATGCTGAATATTTAGAGATCATCTTCTACCCATAGTCTCAGTTTCCACATAAATTAGAAGTGATGTGAACATTGTTTCCACCCTATGTATATTATCTACATGAAGGAAGGGAATGGATGCTTGCAGACTGCTATGGAAAATATGGCTCCTCTCACATGCAGAATATTGATTCACAGTAACAACTGACAAATGGAGAGAGAAATGACCTCTGTCCACTTCCATACTTCAAGTAACTGGAGTGAATATCAAACTGTACAAATAGCTAACACTTGTAGAAGACCGAAGAAGCAAGGAGTCTGGGAATCATCTTTGTTACATTCCAACTAGAAGAATAGCAAAATTGATCTTGAATAAGAAAATCTGTAGTATATACCACACAGTGTATAGACCAATACTGATTTTATGCTACTGTTTATTGTACTAATAATATAATTAGGGAGAACCAAAGAAGGTATTAGAAAAAGTACCATTTGGCCTCATTTCTATCTATAGTTTATATTTACTTTTAAAGTATCATGAACAAATACAAAATTTTAAGTAAGATGAACCTAGGTGCTAGGTTTCTAAATGTGTATTTTTCTACTCTTTTGTGTATATATCAAATATTTCAAGTGATATTAATCGTTATTTCTTTCATTAAGGCATTCTGAATTTGAAACATATACCTGGTTTCTACTGATAAGATGCTATAAACTTGGGGATAATTATCTGGTTGGATCTTTAGTATTGTTAAAGACTATCCAGAAGAAATCTTTCTTCGCAGAGAATAATCCACTATCATTTCATGGATATGAAATATCATATGAAATACATTCAGTATATTTCTAGGAAGGAGATTTTTAAAAATTTTCTTTATGCTATTAGGAAGCATATTTTTTTAATGATATTTTATTTATACATATACCATATTCATTACAATGAATGATGTAGTGATTATAATTTGAAGTGAAAATTTGGACTTAATGCTGATAAGTCAGTCTAATTTTCATTTGAGTGGTTGAATGAACTAATTTTGGCTTCATATATTTATATTCAGACAATACGTGACAATGTTATACTATTGGAAGCCTATCATGTAACTGGTAACTATTATGCATTAAGCAGAGGCTGGTTACCATTAGCTGGTTTGGTGTACAATTCAGAGAGGACACTTTATTACTATAAGACTTATTCCTTCGCAAGTGTTACCACAGCAACCACACGGCTTTGTATGATTTGAATTTGCTAATAAAAGGTTCCTACAGATTCCAGAGAATTATACTCAATTCCCCTAATAAATCAAAGATCCAATTAACCACGATTTCTAAGGGGGGGAATATAAAGTTTTAACTCTTGCTAATTGGAAAGTTATTTAACAAGGCTCTGTGGGTGCTCAGGTTAGCCAAACTCATTAAAAGTTTTTCACCTCAATCCCAGAAGCCTGATTTAATAAACCCCTGAACACTCCTCTTTCAATTAAGGCCTTTCTCTTCCATGCTTAGAGTACATAAGTGCTTATGATGAATGTTTTGTTGTCTTTGTTAATGAACATCCCACCCACACTAATTTAAGAGAAAAATAAAGTCAAAGATTCTTATAATTTACCTATATTTCCAGGAAGTTGGAAACACCCTTAAACTTCTGTTTACCAACTTCATTAAAGATATATTGAGTAGCAGAATATTCCACAATCTCTCTCAATACATTTAAAGATGCACCTAAATAAAATTACACATATATAAGAGATTATATTGTAGGTCCAATGAACCCAATAGTGATTAGGAGAGCTTCTATGGCAATCTCCGAAATCTAAAATGTTGGAGAAATGCTATTATTTCTAGCCTGCTTTACTTCTTAATAATTTAATATGTGAACATTTAAAGAAATGAAACAAGAACCTCCCAGACAATCTCAGTCAATCATTTAATTCAGGTGCACTATATTTGGGAAGAAGAAAGAAACGAAGAAAGAAAGAGAAAGAAAAAGAAAGAGAAAGAAAGAAAGAAAGAAAGAAAGAAAGAAAGAAAGAAAGAAAGAAAGAAAGAAAGAAAGAAAGAAAAGAAGAAAGAAAGAAAGAAAGAAAGAAAGAAAGAAAGAAAGAAAGAAAGAAAGAAAGGAGAAAGAAAGAAAGAAAGAAAGAAAGAAAGAAAGAAAGAAAGAAAGAAGAAAGAAAGAAAGAAAGAAAGAAAGAAAGAAAGAAAGAAAGAAAGAAAGAAGGAAGGAAGGAAGGAAGGAAGGAAGGAAGGAAGGAAGGAAGGAAGGAAGGAAGAGAAAGAGTTATCAAACCACTTTATTTCTGAGATCTTTTTCATCTCTTAGGTACCGGACTATATTACTGATGTATTAACTTCAATGATAGGTATCAGAGTGCTAAGGCATTGCAGATTTGTTTATGTCATGAATTAAAGTAGGGATTGAAGGACTCCCCTCTTTGATTCTCCATAGCCATTCAGAGGTCATCAGAGAAATGACGTCCCTGATAGAAATAGACACCATATTCAATACTAGAAGAACCTTTATAACTACTATGATTGATGGTTTTTCTTCATACGGAATTAGTTGCTTGAAGAGCTAAACCTGTGTAGTTGCTTTAATCATCCTGAGTTTTGTCTATTTCCTTTCTGCCTAAATTCATGGGTAAATCTGGAATTTTATAGATTTCCCTCCAAAAGTGAAGAAACATGACCCCAGGAGGGCACACAGACATTAAACGAAAGTAAGGTCTTTTCATAAAAAGTAAAATGTTTTTTTTTCTTTTTTTGAAACTTATCAAACATTTGAGTCATTAAAACAATTTATCATGTCACAGCTGTATTTTATCCTCATGATATAATACAAAATATGTGAGAACATCTATGCAAATATACCCCTGTAATCTTGTTTTAGGATATGAGGCAAAGTGAAATGTATTTTTTCCTGTAGCAATGTATTAGTTATAAACATCTAGCTACCTCATTCACTCTCAGGCAAGCCATTTCCTTAAAAAGAAATGTCTTGATTTATCTCCTGCACTGGTAATTCTCATCATTTGGAAACATAACCTAAATGGCACAGATGACATTGAAAGAATTAAACTGCTTTCCCTGACATATCTAAATATGCATCTTTTATATTCTTGGCCCAACTTCTTTTTTTTAAGATTTTATTTATTTATTCATGAGAGACACAGAGAGAGAGAAAGCGGCAAAGACACAGGCAGAGGGAGAAGTAGGTTCCATGCAGGGAGCCCGATGTGGGACTCAATCCCAGGTCTCCAGGATCATGTCCTGAGCCAAAGGCAGGCGCTAAACTGCTAAGCGACCAGGGATCCCAAACTTCTTTAATTGAGCTCTTCCTTTTTGTTATAATAGGAAGTCAGAGGAGAACTGAGTTCTAAGCTACCTTCAAGCCCAATATTTCCCTATTTTTATTCTAGTTCTTATAAATGTCTTTTCATTTACATGCAGGGCCATAAATAACTCTGGTTTAGGACCTCCATAGAGGTTATCGGAGGAGAATTGGCAACATCTTGCTCATTTATTTTTGCATTAACATAACACCCTTTCTGTAATAAACCAACTTGACTATAGAGTAATATAGAGGAAGGTTGTCTTTTCCAGACTGTGGTTATTATGAACAATGATACCAGGAAGAGTCTCATGTATTTTTTTTTTTTGCAATCCATGTGCATGAGATTTATTATTTATTATAACCATATGTGGAATTTTTAACTCAGATTATTCTTTACTTAAATTTTACTATATTATTGTTGTTTTCTAAAACAAAGTTGTATGAATTTTAACATCTACCATCGATTATGGAACTTGGCTTATTCACAGAAAATTTATAGTATTGTGAGTTTTTTAAATGTTTTTGTTTCTTTT
This sequence comes from Canis lupus baileyi, assembly GCF_048164855.1. Classification (NCBI taxonomy): domain Eukaryota; kingdom Metazoa; phylum Chordata; class Mammalia; order Carnivora; family Canidae; genus Canis; species Canis lupus. Next base: position 58,991,001 of record NC_132855.1, on the reverse strand, counting down.
TTTAATAAATTAATTTTTTATTGGTGTTCAATTTAACAACATACAGAAAAACACCCAGTGCTCATCCCGTCAAGTGTCCCACTCAGTGCCCGTCACCCACTCACCCCCACCCCTGCCCTCCTCCCCTTCCACCACCCCTAGTTCATTTCCCAGAGTTAGGAGTCTTCATGTTCTGTCTCCCTTTCTGATATTTCCCACACATTTCTTCTCCCTTTCCTTATATTCCCTTTCACTATTATTTATATTCCCCAAATGAATGAGAACATACAATGTTTGTCCTTCTCCGATTGACTTACTTCACTCAGCATAATACCCTCCAGTTCCATCCACATTGAAGCAAATGGTGGGTATTTGTCATTTCTAATGGCTGAGTAATATTCCATTGTATACATAAACCACATCTTCTTTATCCATTCATCTTTTGATGGACACCGAGGCTCCTTCCACAGTTTGGCCATCGTGGCCATTGCTGCTAGAAACATCGGGGTGCAGGTGTCCCGGCATTTCATTGCAACTGAATCTTTGGGGTAAATCCCCAACAGTGCAATTGCTGGTCGTAGGGCAGGTCTATTTTTAAGTCTTTGAGGAACCTCCACACAGTTTTCCAGAGTGGCTGCACCAGTTCACATTCCCACCAACAGTGTAAGAGTGTTCCCTTTTCTCCGCATCCTCTCCAACATTTGTGCTTTCCTGCCTTGTTAATTTTCCCCATTCTCACTGGTGTGAGGTGGTATCTCATTGTGGTTTTGATTTGTATTTCCCTGATGGCCAGTGATGCAGAGCATTTTCTCATGTGCATGTTGGCCATGTCTATGTCTTCCTCTGTGAGATTTTTGTTCATGTCTTTTGCCCATTTCATGATTGGATTGTTTGTTTCTTTGCTGTTGAGTTTAAGAAGTTCTTTATAGATCTTGCAAACTAGCCCTTTATCTGATACATCATTTGCAAATATCTTCTCCCATTCTCTAGGTTGTCTTTTAGTTTTGTTGACTGTATCCTTTGCTGTGCAAAAGCTTGATATTTGTTTCTTTACACTTGGTTTTGTTTTGTGGTATCTCATTGTAATTTCAATTTTTATTTCTCAAATTTATAAGGTTGAAAAACTTTCCAGCTCCTTATCCAATTTTAATTTCCTTTTTGAGAAATGTTTGTTAAAGAATTTTTAGTTTTATTCTATAGTTTTTAATTTTTTTACAAACTATACAAAGTTACCTATGTATTCAGAAGAATAAATTTTCATGCAGGTTCAACCCAATATTTCCTCACTACATACTTTGTACTCCTGTTGTTACCTTCCCCAAGATTTCTTCTTCATACTGAGATGACAAACATCACAGGACAAGTTTGATGCCTAAACATATGCAAAACAAAGATATGGAGTCAAGAGATGAAATTCTCTGGGTAACTTCTCTTTATTCTTTCCAGAAAGACTCTCCTATATGAACTTTCTGTGGATTGGAGAAAATGTTCTATGAAATCTAATCATTAATGACATCTGGTGGTAGCTGGTTGGAAATGTATGTCCTTACTGGTGCCCCTTTCTTTCCTTCCTTTTTTTTTTAATTTATTTTTTATTGGTGTTCAATTTACTAACATACTGAATAATCCCCAGTGCCCGTCACCCATTCACTCCCACCCCCCGCCCTCCTCCCCTTCTACCACCCCTAGTTCGTTTCCCAGAGTTAGCAGTCTTTATGTTCTGTCTCCCTTTCTGATATTTCCCACACATTTCTTCTCCCTTCCCTTATATTCCCTTTCACTATTATTTATATCCTAATTCCTCTTTTCCTTTTGCTATTGAGTAACAAGATGGTTGCTTCTAAGGAAATAGTAGTATACAAAGCTTTGCCTCAGGCTTTGTTTTGTAGGGATCCTGGGACAAGGGAAGTTTTAGAAAGAGTGATCCTGATTGAAAACTCTCAAGTTGGGATAAAGACATTACTATGGGTAATGATTTGGGTGCTTGTGCCCAGGGTATGAAGAAACAATTACCCTGTGGCTAAACTAGATAAGATGTAGCTGAAATGTCAGAATTTTGGATATGTGGTAGCTGTTTCACTTGAATGTGATAGGGTAATAAAAATTATAAGAATTTTACAGTAACTTGGCTCTTATTAAAAACAATTGAGTATTGAAAAAGCATCCAATTGCCAATTTAAGGCATTCTGAAAAAGGCAGAGTGTGACTATGCCAGCTCTGGAGAGATCCTAATCTTCAAGCAAAAGGAAAATATGACAAAAATCAGGTGCAAGATTAAATTATAAAGGTGTAGAACTTCACTGGATGTGAGGTTTACATTCTTGACTGGCCTCCTATGTCAAAATTACAATCCTGGTTGAAAATAAGACCTGTGACTTACATCAATACCATTGAAGGAAACAAACCTGAAAGCTTTTTAAAAAGGGACTTATACCATCTTTGTCAGATGAAAAAAATATTTCTATTGCTTGGAAGCTTATGTAATACCTATCATGAAACAGGTGTCTCCAACACTGATAGATTTTTCTGAAGATTTCACCCTGTTTTTCCTCGTAAGTCTAGACTGACAGGTGGGATCAAAATACAATGTCTGCTCTTGGGAGAATTATCTATATCTGGAGAGACTATAATATCTGAAACCTCTGTGACACATAAGAGATTTTTTTCTTGATTTTGCTGGCCTGTGAGAAACCATATATCACATGCCTATTTAGGAGACAATTATTTACTATACAAGTACTCATCTTGACTCAGGACACAAAATTTTGGTGTGAACATGAAAGGTAATAGAAGCTTGGAAACAAATGCAGCCAGAGTAAATTTCATAAATACCAGAACTGCCTTAGAACTGCACTAAAGGAGGCTTAGAAGCTTCAAGTTGCTGAAAACATTAGATCAGATAAGTGATGTGATGCCCAAGCACCCACAATTGACTGGGTATCTTAGGAGAGCCCAGATGGTCCCCCTCTTTACTATGGCCTTAAGGAAGACCGTAGTGAGAAGATTATCCATCTTTGAAAATTTTGTTGTTGCTGTTTCCCACAGCAGGGTTAACAGTGTGGGAGGGGCTGCCATGGTGTCTGTAGGGATGATGGTACCGTAGGACGCCCGAGCATTTGGGAACAGGGAGGTAGATATGATTAGCATAATGAGAATTAAGGGCTGAATGAAAACTGTGGAATCCACCCCTACAAGGAACTGTAGTGAAAAAAAGAGACCACAATATTCATAAGAGCAAGGCAGCCCACAAGGGTGTGGCTTGGTAAGAATATCTAAAAATAATTGAAAAAAAAACAGAAAAACAAATAAATATATATACACAGGGAGTTTGATGTGGGGCTTGATCCCAGGAACTGGGTTCATGATCTGAGCCAAAAGCAGAAACTTAACTGACTGAGCCACCCAGATGCCCCTCAATTTTTTTATTTAAATTCTGGTTAGTTAACATATAATGTAATATTGGTTCCAAGGGTAAAATTTAGTGACTTTATTTACAAATAACATGCAGGAATAATTACAAAAGTGCTCTTCTTATACTCATCACACATTTAACCCATGTCCCACCCATTATCACTCCATCAACCTTCAGTATGTTCTCTATAGTTAAGAGTCTCTTATAGTTTGCTTCCCTCTCTTTTTTCTTCTCTTCCTCTATGTTTATCTGTTTTATTTCTTAAATTCAACATATGAGTGAAAATTCATATGGTATTTCTCTTTCTCTGACTTAGTTTTGTGTAGTATAATACACTCTAGTGCTATTCACATCATTGCAAATGGCAAGATTTTGATGGATGGGTGTATATACACATACATATGTGTGTATATACATTATGTGTGTGTGTGTGTATATATATATATATATAAAGAAGCTGTTATATATATATATATATATAACAGCTTCTTTATTCCATTCATCTGTCGATGGACATTTGGGTTCTTTATGTAGTTTGGTTATTGTGGACATTGCTGCTATAAACATTGGGGTACGTGTCCTTCAAATCACTATGTTTGTATCCTTTGGATAAATATCTAGTAGTGCAATTGCTGGGTCATAGGGTAGTTCTATTTTTAACTTTTTGAGTTTCCATACTGTTTCCCAGAGTGACTGCATCATTTTCATACCACCAGCAGTGCAAGAGGGTACCTACTCTGAATCCTCGCCAACACCTTTATTTCTTTCTGTTACTAATTTTAGCAATTTTGACAGGTGTGAGGTGATATCTCATCATGGTTTGATTTGAGTTTCCTTGAAGGTGAGTAATGTTGAGAAACTTCTTACATGTCTGTTGGCCATCTGGATGTCTTCTTTGGAAAAATGTCTGTTCATAGCTTATGCTCATTTCTTTATTGGATTATTTGTTTGGTGGGGATTGACTTTGAAAGTTCTTTATAGATTTTGAATACTAACCTTTTATCATATATGTCATTTGCACATATCTTTGTCCATTATGTAGGCTGCCTTTTAGTTTTATTTATTGTTTCATTTGCTGTGCAGAATTTTTTTTATCTTAATGATGTCCCAATAGTTCATTTTTGTTTTTGTTTCCCTTGCCTCCAGAGATCTGTATAATAAGAACTTGGTCCAGTCAAGGTCATAGAGGTCACTGCCTGTGTTCTTCTCTAGAATTTTGACAGTTTCATGTCTCACATTTAGGTCTTTTATCCATTTATTTTTGTGTATGTTGTAAGAAAGTAGTGCAGTTTCATTCTTGTGCATGGGGCTGTCCAGTTTTCCCAACACCAATTGTTGAAGAGACTGTCTTTTTCTTCCATTGGATATTCTTCCCTGCTTATTGAAGATTATGGATCATATAGTTGTGGGTCCATTTCTGGGTTTTCTATTCCTTAATCTATGTGTCTGTTTTTGTGCCAGTATCTTACTGTCTTGATGACTACAACTTTATAATAAAGCTTGAAATCTGGAATTGTGATGCCTTCAGCTTTGCTTTGCTTTTTTAAGATTATTTTGGATATTCAGGGTCTTTTGTGGTTCCCTATAAATGTTAGGATTGCTTGTTCTAGCTCTGAGAAAATTGCTGTTAATTTTTTGATAGGTATTGGATTAAATGCATAGATTGCTTTCTATAGTAGGCATTTTAGCAAATATTAGTTCTTCCATTCCATGACCATAAAATATTTTTCCATTTCTTTATGTAATCTTCAATTTCTTTAATAATTGTTATATAATTTCAGAGTATAGATCTTTTACCTCTTGAGTAGGTATATCCCTAGGTATCTTATGGTTTTCAGTACAATAGTAAGTAGGTAAAAAAAAAAAAAAAACCAACAGTAAATAGGATCAATTCCTTGATGTCTCTTTCTATTGCTACATTACTGGTGTGTAGAAATACAACAGGATTCTGTATGTTGATTTAATATCCTATAAATTTGCTAAATTTGTATATCAATTCTAGCAAATTTTTGGTGGATTCTTTTAGGTTTTCAGCATAGCGTACGATGTTGTCTGTGAATAAAGTTTTACTTCCTTGCTCAATTTAGGTGTCTAAAGCAGTTCACAGTTCAGAGTACATCATTTAAAACTTCTTTCCAGGAAACACTGTGACTTCCCCAAATAAATACACAGGAAATATTTCTCAAGTCATTCCCTAAAAGTCTGTGTAACCAAAATTTTTGTAACTATTTTTAGAGTTATCACACTAGGTAAACAGGAGCCTCTAAACATACTGGATAATGTTAGGTAGAATGTCTGAAATATCATCCATACATAGGACTTAGAACACTATCATTGTCCTCTAGTTAGAATGGGAAATTGTGGGGACCAAATGGTAAATTAAGTGTTGGTTCTGATCCATCTTCCACTGTGCCAGTGGTTATTTTACACATAATCAAAAGTAAAATGGGGATAGAAATACTTAAATTTGGCTGTGTCCTATTGGTACCTAGAGCTTGAATTTAAGTTCATTCTGGTAAGGAGGAGAAGGTGAGGTCCCCTAAATTACACTCTCCCAGGTAGGTTAGTAAAATCAGATATGAAACTGCATTTTAAGAGGAAATATCAAGACTAACATGGTCATCAATAATATAGAGATGTTCAATGCTATCATAGTGTTATTCAGAATAGCCACTCTGAACTCAGGAATGGATTTATGTTGGTGAAAAGCCTCAATGGTCAATGGCTTGCTGACTAGGATATTTTTTTACTGAAACAGATCAACATTTTCCTGGTGCTTGTTATGTGGCTATTGATGGTATAAGGACAAGTATGAGTTGATAAGAGTTTGAAGAATCAGGCTCTATAATGATCCAGCCTATGATCATCTCAGCACATGGGTTACCAGGAACTTTAAGTGTGTGCTTCCAGCCAGTCAGCCATTGTACTGATCAGCCCCAGTGGACATTCTGCTTGTGCTCTGTGTCTCTGACTCTTCTTCTACAGGGCTAATGTATGAGAATGTTGGTACATGATTTCCTACAGGGAAACATGTTGAATATGGAAGACGGGATCCAGCAGGTAATGCTGGCCAATGTATGGATCTCAGAAAATTGTTCTATGAATTTGAGCCATTGATTATATTTAGTAGATGCCCCTTTGCTAACATAACCATATGTTGTCTCTTTATCCTTCTCTGTTTAGCTTCCTTTTTCTTTTTTTTTTTTTGAAGATTTTATTTATTTATTCATGAGACACACACGGAGAGAGAAAGAGGCAGAGACACAGGCAGAGGGAGAAGCAGGCTCCATGCAGGTAGCCCAATGTGGGACTCCATCCTGGGACTCCAGGATCACACCCTGGGCCAAAGGCAGGCGCTAAACCACTGAGCCACCCAGAGATCCCCTTAACTTCCTCTTTCTAAGTCTTACTACTAATACTTACTACTGATACTCCCTAATAAAGTAACACTTCAGCTATCACCTCCGGCTGTGCTTTGGGGGATAGATATCACATTTTCTTAACCCATTAATTCAATGATGGACATATACATTATTTCCATGTATTGGCTATTATAAATAATACTGTAATAAATATGAGAGTACAGAGACCTTTGTGAAATAGTGGTTTCATTACCTTTGGTGAAATTGATGGATTTTGTGTTACTTCTATTTTGAATTGTTTAAGAAGCCTTCATATTGTTTTTCACAAAGGCGGTACAAATTTACATTCCCACAAGTAGTGCAAAAGAGTTTCCTTTTTATACATCCTGATTCATTATCTCTTAACTGCCTGATAATAGTGATTCTAACAGATATGAGATGATATCTTATCATGGCCTCAATATGCATTTCATTAATGATTAATGTTGCTGAGAATCTTTTCATGTATCTGCTGGTTATAGGAATATTTTCTTTGTAAAATTATTCATATCTGTTGTCCATTTTTCTTTTTCTAATTTTTGTTGACACTTATCAATTGGATTATTTGTTGCTGTTACTGTTGTTGCTGTTGTTGTTCTTGAGTTCTATCAGTTATGCATGTATTTTGGATATGAACTACTTTTCAGATACATCATTTACAAATATTTCCCCTATTCCATATATATATATATATACTTGGTTTTTTTCCCTTCCTGGCTTGTGATTTTGGTGTCTTTTATAAAAATCATTGCCAATGTCCATGTGAAGAAGCTATCCCCCTATGTTTTCTTCTAGAGATTTTGGGATTTTAGGTATAATATTTAAATATTTAATTTATTTTGAGCTATTTTTGTAAGTGGCGTAAGACAATGATCTAGTTTCTTTTTCTTCTTTTATTTTTTTTCCTATGAATATCCAGTTTTCCTAGCACCATTTATTGAAAGATACTATCTTTTCTCCATTGAATATTCTTAGGTCCCTTGTCAAATAAGAGTTGACCATATATGGATGGGTTTATTTCTGGGCTCTCAATTCTGTCTCTCAGATTTAAGTCTGTTTCTCTGTTAGTATCATTTTCTTTTAATTACCATACATTTGTAATCTAACTTGAAATCAAGATGTATCATACCTCCAACTTTGTACTTTTTCTGGATTATTTTGAATATTGGGATTCTAATGTGGGTAGATACAAATGTTAGGGGTTTTTTTTTTCCATTTCTGTTAAAAATACTGTTGAAATTTTTATAAGGATTGCATTCGTTCTGCAAATTTCTTTGGAGAGTTTGGATATTTGGACAATAGTAACTCTTCCAGTTCAAGAACATGGGATATAATTCCATTTATTTGTGTCTTCTTTACCGGTATCCCTTAGTTCTCAGTGTATAGATTGTTCATCTCTTGGCAAATTAAATAATTTATTTGCTTTTGATGCTCATGAATAAAAAAATAAAATCTTTAAAAAATAAAATTAAATAAAGTTGAAATTTTAGTTCATCAGTTAAATTTGACTTGTTTCACATGTTGAGCAATCCTTCCTAACTGTTGTTTACCATACTGGACACTACAACTTTAGACATTTTAGAGTAGCCCTCATTTCCACCATCCCATCTGTGTTTCAGTTATGTTTTTAAGTTACATCTTTAGCTGTGACAGCAAGTGGATATTAACTTTCTGGAAGTCTGACTAAGAAGGTGCTAGGGAGTCTGACTTTCCATAATATAATAAATCTTACCCAAAGTAAAAAATTCACTGTGGCAATTAGGTCAACTAAAACTATGTCTAGGGGAGGGGAGGGGCAAGATGACGGAAGAGTAGGGTCTCCAAATCACCTGTCTCCACCAAATTACCTAGAAAACCTTCAAATTATCCTGAAAATCTATCAATTCGGCCTGAGATTTAAAGAGAGACCAGCTGGAATGCAACAGTGAGAAGAGTTCGCGCTTCTATCAAGGTAGGAAGATGGGGAAAAAGAAATAAAGACACAAAAGGCCTCCAAGGGGGAGGGGCCCCGCGAAGAGCCGGGCTGAGGCCGGGGTGAGTGTCCCCAGGACAGGAGAGCCCCATTCCGGAGAAGCAGGAGCTGCACCAACCTTCCCGGGCGGAAAGGGGCTCGCAGGGAGTTGGAGCAGGACCCAGGAGGGCGGGGATGCCCTCGGGCTCCCCGGGACAGTAACAGACACCTGCGCCCCGGGAGAGTGCGCCGAGCTCCCTAAGGGCTGCAGCGCGCACGGCGGGAACCGGAGCAGCTCGGGGGGGCTCGGGGCGGTTCCGCGGAGGGGGCTGCGGGGCGGGAGCAGCTCGGGGGGCTCGGGGGCGGCTCCGCGGAGGGGGCTGCGGGGCGGGAGCAGCTCGGGGGGCTCGGGGGCGGGTCCGCGGAGGGGGCTGCGGGGCGGGAGCAGCTCGGGGGGCTCGGGGGCGGGTCCGCGGAGGGGGCTGCGGGGCGGGAGCAGCTCGGGGGGGCTCGGGGGCGGGTCCGCGGAGGGGGCTGCGGGGCGGGAGCAGCTCCGGGGGCTCGGGGGCGGCTCCGCGGAGGGGGCTGCGGGGCCCGGGAGCGCGAATCCAACAGCGCAGGCCCCGGAGCACACGGCGCCGGGACACAGCCCAGGATCCGGCCTACCCCCGGGACGGGCAGAGGCCGGGAGGGCCCAGGACCCCAAGGACGCTCCTGCCCCGAGCTGAGCAGATCAGCGGCTCCGCCCCGGAGCCTCCAGGCCCTGCAGACGGAGAGCTCTGTAGTTACTGTGGGGGCTGACTCCAGGGCTCCAGAGCTGGCAGCCACCACTGTGGTTGTTCCTCCTGGGGCCTCACGGGGTAAACAGCGCCCACTGAGCCCTGCGCCAGGCAGGGGCCAGAGCAGCTCCCCCAAGTGCTGACACCTGAAAATCAGCACAACAGGCCCCTCCCCCAGAAGACCAGCTAGACTGACTGACAACTTCCAGAGGAAGCCAAGGGACTTAAAGTACACAGAATCAGAAGATACTCCCCCGTGGTTCATTTTTTTTTTTCTTTTGTTTTGTTTTGCTTTTTGATTTGTTTCCTTCCCCCACCCCCTTTTTTTCTCCTTTCTTTTTCTTTCTCTTTTTCTTCTTCTTTTTTTTTCTTCCCTTTTTTTTCTCTTTCTCTTTTCTTTCCTTCTTTCTCTCCTCTCTTTTTCTCCTTTTCCCAATACAACTTGCTTTTGGCCACTCTGCACTGAGCAAAATGACTAGAAGGAAAACCTCACCTCAAAAGAAAGAATCAGAAGCAGTCCTCTCTCCCACAAAGTTACAAAATCTGGATTACAATTCAATGTCAAAAAGCCAATTCAGAAGCACTATTATACAGCTACTGGTGGCTCTAGAAAAAAGTATAAAGGACTCAAGAGACTTCATGACTGCAGAAGTTAGAGCTAATCAGGCAGAAATTAAAAATCAATTGAATGAGATGCAATCCAAACTAGAAGTCCTAACGACGAGGGTTAACGAGGTGGAAGAACGAGTGAGAGACATAGAAGACAAGTTGATAGCAAAGAGGGAAACTGAGGAAAAAAGAGACAAACAATTAAAAGACCATGAAGATAGATTAAGGGAAATAAACGACAGACTGAGGAAGAAAAACCTACGTTTCATTGGTGTTCCCGAGGGTGCCGAAAGGGCCAGAGGGCCACAATATGTATTTGAACAAATTCTAGCTGAAAACTTTCCTAATCTGGCAAGGGAAACAGGCATTCAGATCCAGGAAATAGAGAGATCTCCCCCTAAAATCAATAAAAACCGTTCAACACCTCGACATTTAATAGTGAAGCTTGCAAATTCCAAAGATAAAGAAAAGATCCTTAAAGCAGCAAGAGACAAGAAATCCCTGACTTTTATGGGGAGGAGTATTAGGGTAACAGCAGACCTCTCCACAGAGACCTGGCAGGCCAGAAAGGGCTGGCAGGATATATTCAGGGTCCTAAATGAGAAGAACATGCAACCAAGAATACTTTATCCAGCAAGGCTCTCATTCAAAATGGAAGGAGAGATAAAGAGCTTTCAAGACAGGCAGCAACTAAAAGAATATGTGACCTCCAAACCAGCTCTGCAAGAAATTTTAAGGGGGACTCTTAAAATTCCCCTTTAAGAAGAAGTTCAGTGGAAAACTCCACAAAAACAAGGATTGAATATATATCATGATGACACTAAACTCATATCTCTCAATAGTAACTCTGAATGTGAACGGGCTTAATGACCCCATCAAAAGGCACATGGTTTCAGACTGGATAAAAAAGCAGGACCCATCTATTTGCTGTCTACAAGAGACTCATTTGAGACAGAAGGACACCTACAGCCTGAAAATAAAAGGTTGGAGAACCATTTACCATTCGAATGGTCCTCAAAAGAAAGCAGGGGTAGCCATCCTTATATCAGATACACTAAAATTTACCCCAAAGACTGTAGTGAGAGATGAAGAGGGACACTATATTATACTTAAAGGATCTATTCAACAAGAGGACTTAACAATCCTCAATATATATGCCCCGAATGTGGGAGCTGCCAAATATATAAATCAATTATTAACCAAAGTGAAGAAATACTTAGATAATAATACACTTATACTTGGTGACTTCAATCTAGCTCTTTCTATACTCGATAGGTCTTCTAAGCACAACATCTCCAAAGAAACGAGAGCTTTAAATGATACACTGGACCAGATGGATTTCACAGATATCTACAGAACTTTACATCCAAACTCAACTGAATACACATTCTTCTCAAGCGCACATGGAGCTTTCTCCAGAATAGACCACGTATTGGGTCACAAATCGGGTCTGAACCGATACCAAAAGATTGGGATTGTCCCCTGCATATTCTCAGACCATAATGCCTTGAAATTAGAACTAAATCACAAGAAGAAGTTTGGAAGGACCTCAAACACGTGGAGGTTAAGGACCATCCTGGTAAAAGATGAAAGGGTCAACCAGGAAATTAAGGAAGAATTAAAAAGATTCATGGAAACTAATGAGAATGAAGATACAACCATTCAAAATCTTTGGGATGCAGCAAAAGCAGTCCTAAGGGGGAAATACATCGCAATACAAGCATCCATTCAAAAACTGGAAAGAACTCAAATACAAAAGCTAACCTTACACATAAAGGAGCTAGAGAAAAAACAGCAAATAGATCCTACACCCAAGAGAAGAAGGGAGTTAATAAAGATTCGAGCAGAACTCAACGAAATCGAGACCAGAAGAACTGTGGAACAGATCAACAGAACCAGGAGTTGGTTCTTTGAAAGAATTAATAAGATAGATAAACCATTAGCCAGCCTTATTAAAAAGAAAAGAGAGAAGACTCAAATTAATAAACACATGAATGAGAAAGAAGAGATCACTACCAACACCAAGGAAATACAAACGATTTTAAAAACATATTATGAACAGCTATACGCCAATAAATTAGGCAATCTAGAAGAAATGAACGCATTCCTGGAAAGCCACAAACTACCAAAACTGGAACAGGAAGAAATAGAAAACCTGAACTGGCCAATAACCAGGGAGGAAATTGAAGCAATCATCAAAAACCTCCCAAGACACAAGAGTCCAGGGCCAGATGGCTTCTCAGGGGAATTTTATCAAACGTTTAAAGAAGAAACCATACCTATTCTCCTAAAGCTGTTTGGAAAGATAGAAAGAGATGGAGTACTTCCAAATTCGTTCTATGAGGCCAGCATCACCTTAATTCCAAAACCAGACAAAGACCCCACCAAAAAGGAGAATTACAGACCAATATCCCTGATGAACATGGATGCAAAAATTCTCAACAAGATACTGGCCAATAGAATCCAACTGTACATTAAGAAAATTATTCACCATGACCAAGTAGGATTTATCCCTGGGACACAAGGCTGGTTCGACACCCGTAAAACAATCAATGTGATTCATCATATCAGCAAGAGAAAAACCAAGAACCATATGATCCTCTCATTGGATGCAGAGAAAGCATTTGACAAAATACAGCATCCATTCCTGATCAAAACTCTTCAGAGTGTAGGGATAGAGGGAACATTCCTCGACATCTTAAAAGCCATCTATGAAAAGCCCACAGCAAATATCATTCTCAATGGGGAAGCACTGGGAGCCTTTCCCCTAAGATCAGGAACAAGACAGGGATGTCCACTCTCACCACTGCTATTCAACATAGTACTGGAAGTCCTAGCCTCAGCAATCAGACAACAAAAAGACATTAAAGGCATTCAAATTGGCAAAGAAGAAGTCAAACTCTCCCTCTTCGCCGATGACATGATACTCTACATAGAAAACCCAAAAGTCTCCACCCCAAGATTGCTAGAACTCATACAGCAATTCGGTAGCATGGCAGGATACAAAATCAGTGCCCATAAGTCAGTGGCATTTCTATACACTAACAATGATACTGAAGAAAGAGAAATTAAGGAGTCAATCCCATTTACAATTGCACCCAAAAGCATAAGATACCTAGGAATAAACCTAACCAAAGAGGTAAAGTATCTATACCCTAAAAACTACAGAACACTTCTGAAAGAAATTGAGGAAGACACAAAGAGATGGAAAAATATTCCATGCTCATGGATTGGCAGAATTAATAGTGTGAAAATGTCAATGTTACCCAGGGCAATATACAGGTTTAATGCAATCCCTATCAAAATACCATGGACTTTCTTCAGAGAGAACAAATTATTTTAAGATTTGTGTGGAATCAGAAAATACCTGTGTTCTTCTCTAGGATTTTGATGTAATCTTGTCTCACATTTAGATATTTCATCCATTTTGAGTTTATCTTTGTGTATGATGAAAGAGAGTGGTCTAGTTTCATTCTTCTGCATGTGGATGTCCAATTTTCCCAGCACCATTTATTGAAGAGACTGTCTTTCTTCCAATGGATAGTCTTTCCTCCTTTATCGAATATTAGTTGCCCATAAAGTTCAAGGTCCACTTCTGGATTCTCTAATCTGTTCCACTGATCTATGTGTCTGTTTTTGTGCCAGTACCACACTGTCTTGATGACCCCAGCTTTGTAGTACAACCTGAAATCTGGCATTGTGATGCCCCCAGATATGGTTTTCTTTTTTAAAATTCCCCTGGCTATTCGGGGTCTTTTCTGATTCCACACAAATCTTAAAATAATTTGTTCTAACTCTCAGAAGAAACTCCATGGTATTTTGATAGGGATTGCATTAAACGTATATATTGCCCTGGGTAACATTGACATTGGGACTTCATCAAGATAAGAAGCTTTTGCACAGCAAAGGATACAGTCAACAAAACTCAAAGACAACCTACAGAATGGGAGAAGATATTTGCAAATGACATATCAGATAAAGGGCTAGTTTCCAAGATCTATAAAGAACTTATTAAACTCAACACCAAAGAAACAAACAATCCAATCATGAAATGGGCGAAAGACATGAACAGAAATCTCACAGAGGAAGACATAGACATGGCCAACATACATATGAGAAAATGCTCTGCATCACTTGCCATCAGGGAAATACAAATCAAAACCACAATGAGATACCACCTCACACCAGTGAGAATGGGGAAAATTAACAAGGCAGGAAACAACAAATGTTTGAGAGGATGTGGAGAAAAGGGAACCCTCATACACTGTTGGTGGGAATGTGAACTGGTGCAGCCACTCTGGAAAACTGTGTGGAGGTTCCTCAAACAGTTAAAAATATACCTGCCCTACGACCCAGCAATTGCACTGCTGGGAATTTACCCCAAAGATACGAATGCAATGAAACGCCGGGACACCCGCATCCCGATGTTTATAGCAGCAATGGCCACGATAGCCAAACTGTGGAAGGAGCCTCGGTGTCCAACGAAAGATGAATGGATAACGAAGATGTTGTTTATGTATACAATGGAATATTACTCAGCTATTAGAAATGACAAATACCCACCATTTGCTTCAATGTGGATGGAACTGGAGGGTATTATGCTGAGTGAAGTAAGTCAGTCGGAGAAGGACAAACATTATAGGTTCTCATTCATTTGGGAAATATAAATAATAGTGAAAGGGAATATAAGGGAAGGGAGAAGAAATGTGTGGGAAATATCAGAAAGGGAGACAGAACGTAAAGACTGCTAACTCTGGGAAACGAACTAGGGGTGGTAGAAGGGGAGGAGGGCGGGGGGTGGGAGTGAATGGGTGACGGGCACTGGGGATTATTCTGTATGTTAGTAAATTGAACACCAATAAAAAATAAATTAAAAAAAAAAGAAAATACCCCGAACAGCCAGGGGAATTTAAAAAAGAAAACCATATCTGGGGGCATCACAATGCCAGATTTCAGGTTCTACTACAAAGCTGTGGTCATCAAGACAGTGTGGTACTGGCACAAATACAGACACATAGATCAGTGGAACAGAATAGAGAACCCAGAAGTGGACCCTGAACTTTATGGGCAACTAATATTCGATAAAGGAGGAAAGACTATCCATTGGAAGAAAGACAGTCTCTTCAATAAATGGTGCTGGGAAAATTGGACATCCACATGCAGAAGAATGAAACTAGACCACTCTCTTTCACCATACACAAAGATAAACTCAAAATGGATGAAAGATCTAAATGTGAGACAAGATTCCATCAAAATCCTAGAGGAGAACACAGGCAACACCCTTTTTGAACTCGGCCATAGTAACTTCTTGCAAGATACATCCACGAAGGCAAAAGAAACAAAAGCAAAAATGAACTATTGGGACTTCATCAAGATAAGAAGCTTTTGCACAGCAAAGGATACAGTCAACAAAACTCAAAGACAACCTACAGAATGGGAGAAGATATTTGCAAATGACATATCAGATAAAGGGCTAGTTTCCAAGATCTATAAAAACTTATTAAACTCAACAGCAAAGAAACAAACAATCCAATCATGAAATGGGCAAAAGACATGAACAGAAATCTCACAGAGGAAGACATAGACATGGCCAACACGCATATGAGAAAATGCTGGGCATCACTTGCCATCAGGGAAATACAAATGAAAACCACAATGAGATACCACCTCACACCAGTGAGAATGGGGAATATTAACAAGGCAGGAAACAACAAATGTTGGAGGGGATGCGGAGAAAAGGGAACCCTCATACACTGTTGGTGGGAATGTGAACTGGTGCAGCCACTCTGGAAAACTGTGTGGAGGTTCCTCAAACAGTTAAAAATATACCTGCCCTACGACCCAGCAATTGCACTGTTGGGGATTTACCCCAAAGATACAAATGCAATGAAACGCCGGGACACCTGCACCCCGATGTTTATAGCAGCAATGGCCACGATAGCCAAACTGTGGAAGGAGCCTCGGTGTCCAACGAAAGATGAATGGATAACGAAGATGTTGTTTATGTATACAATGGAATATTACTCAGCTATTAGAAATGACAAATACCCACCATTTGCTTCAACGTGAATGGAACTGGAGGGTATTATGCTGAGTGAAGTAAGTCAGTCGGAGAAGGACAAACATTATATGTTCTCATTCATTTGGGGAATATAAATAACAGTGAAAGGGAATATAAGGGAAGAGAGAAGAAATGTGTGGGAAATATCAGAAAGGGAGACAGAACGTAAAGACTGCTAACTCTGGGAAACGAACTAGGTGTGGTAGAAGGGGAGGAGGGCGGGGGGTGGGAGTGAATGGGTGACGGGCACTGGGGGTTATTCTGTATGTTAGTAAATTGAACACCAATAAAAAAAATTAAAAAAAAGAAAATTCAAAAAAAATAAATAAAAAGTATGTCTATCTGTTTTACATGTGTGAACTCTTAAATGCCCACTGGATCTTTGTAATCAGTCTAATTTGGACTGAACTCTATTGTTACTTGGACCCATATCATCACTTAAACAAAAGGACCATGAAGATGCTTTTGGTCTCTGGAGTCAATTTTAACTCAAATACTGTGTCTAACAGTCTTCAGATATTTTATATTTGTCTTTTCAGAGTGCATAGTTATTCAACTGCACTACTATAAAAGTCTTTGGGAGTGAACTGGGAAAATCATTACTATGTCCATTTTCTACGGTATGCAGTCTGGGGTTTTTTGTTTGTTTTTTATTTGTTTGCTTGTTTTTCTCCTTTGGATCCATATTCTTCTTGAGTCAATAGAATTTAGCTTGGAATATCAGCTTAGAAAAAGGAGAAAAGAAAAGGAAGGAAGGAAAAGAAAGAAAAGAAAAAAGAAAAGAAAATAAAAAAAATAAAAGAAAAGAAAAAAAGAAAAAGAAGAAAAGAGAAAAGAAAAAAGAAAGAAAAGAAAAGAAAAAAGAAAGAAAAGAAAAGAAAGAAAAGAAAGAAAGAAAAGAAAAGAAAGAAAAGAAAGAAAGAAAAGAAAAGAAAGAAAAGAAAAGAAAGAAAAGAAAAGAAAAGAAAAGAAAAGAAAAGAAAAGAAAGAAGAAAAGAAAAAAAGAAGGAGGGCGGGGGTGGGGGTGAATGGGTGAAGGGCACTGAGGGGGCACTTGACGGGATGAGCACTGGGTGTTACTCTGTATGTTGGCAGATGGAACGCCAATAAAAAATAAATTTATTATAAAAAGAAAAGAAGAATAGAAAAGAAAGAAAATAAAATAAAAGAAAAGAAAAGAAAAGAAAAAAAGAAAAGAAAATGGGAGACCTGGGTGGCTCAGTGGTTTAGTGCCTGCCTTTGGCCCAGGGAATGATCCTGGAGTCCTGGGATGGAGTCACACATCAGGCACCCTACATGGAGCCTGCTTCTCTCTCTGCCTGTGTCTCTGCCTCTCTCTCTCTCTCTGGGTGTCTCTCGTGAATAAATAAATCTTTGAAAAAAAAGAAGAAAAGAAAACAAGCTCAGTTCTAGAAACTGAGGAAGGAATTTATAATATTTATTGAAATAACTGAATTTAGTCTATACATGATTCTTGATTTTATTTATTTGGAATATTTATTTTATTTATGTATAATGTAATGATTAATAGAACTGGATTTAATTCTATCCTTTTAGTAGACTTTTTCTATTCCTTTGTTTTTAGTTTCTTTTCTCCCTTTTTTTCTGTCTTTAGATTATCTAAGAAAGTTTTATCATGCAATTTATTACCACTATTAATGTTTTCTTATTTTTAGTTGTTGCCATAGAGTTTGCAACACATGAATTCAATTTTATCAAAATCAATTTTTGAATATTACATCACTTTGCACAGTTCAATTAACTTAAAACAGCATTACTGTCATGCAGTTTAGTTTTCTCACTGTGATGGTTAATTTCATGTGTGACCCACCTGAATTATGAATGCTTATATAGATAGTAAAACATTATTTATGGGTGTGTCCATGAGGATGTTTCCAGAAGATATCACCAGTAGAGTCTATAGACTGAGTAAATAAGATTGTTCTCACTAATACAGATGGGCCTTGAAGACCTAGATAAAACAAATAGCTGGAGAAAAGGAAAATTTGTTTTCTGCATGCTCTGGATATCCATTGTCTGCATAGAAACATTGACACTCCTCCTTCTTGAACCTTCAGACTCAGACTGGGACTTTTACTATTAACTCCCATGATTCTCATACCATCAGGTTGACAAAGGACCTATACCACCTGCTTTCCTGAACCTCCCTTTGGCAGACAGAAGATCTTGGAACTTCTATAATCACCTGAGCCAATCCACCATAACAAATCTCTTCTATATGTCATATATTCTATTGGTCCTGATTATTTGGGGAACCCTGACTAATCCACTTCCATTATAAACTTTGTAATATGTTATTTTTGCTTTAGGGAGTCAATTATATATGAGAGATTAACTTTTTAAGTTGTCTTTATGTACTTATCTTCATTTAGACTATTTGGGGAGATTGTGTTTCCTTATGTAGACCTAGATTCCCATGTTTCTAGGAGACATCCAAGTAGCAAGTTTAGGCCATCTTCTGGGTGATTGCTATACTGAAAAATACTTTGTCCCAGGAAATTGCTTCCAAATTAATAAACTGTTCTTTATTATATTTTAGCCTACTTAATTCAAACTCCCTCAGTCCCACATGTACTCAACCAGCTCCTACTGGTAAAACCAGGTCAGATGCGGCAGCTTTTTGGAGTATGTCTTTTCTTCTTTTATCATACCCAGAATCTCCTGCCTGAGTTATATATACTTTAAAATAATCTGATTCATCCGCCTAATGGCCAAGAGAGGAAATGGTGATATAAGACAGAGAAGCACCTGTTGTCCTGTAGGATAGAAGCCTCTTTATAACCTCTGATGAAGGGGGATTTCTCGGTATTAAAAAGAGAGAGGGACACCTGGGTGGCTCAGCAGTTAAGCGTCTGTCTTTGGCTCAAGGTGTGATCCCAGGCTTCCAAGATAGAGTCCTGTATTGGGGTCCCTGTGAGGAGCCTGCTTCTCCCTCTGCCTATGTCTGTGCCTCTCTCTGTCTCTCATGAATAAATAAAATCTTTAAAAATAAAAAAGAAAAGAAAAAAATTAAAAGAGAGTGAGACTATTTAGTATATTTAGAGGATTAAACATTTAAGAGTACAGGAAATTCAGGGTTACAAAACCAGGTATTCCCATCCCATGTACACACAGCCCTCCTCTTCCTTAGCCAGGGCCGTGGCATAACATATCTTCCTTGGTTGGCTTTAGCTTCTTTGGAGTTCTATTACTTATTCTATTAGGTCTTTGGCCTTGGCCTCAGTTTCCTCTGGCCTCCTACTGAAGGAGTTGAACCATTCCCAAGAAGCCCCTCTGGATTTTAGGTTTAGCCTTCAAATGGCAATTATTACTTACATCTTTTGGTTACTTTTCCAGAGCATCAGTTAACCAAGTAATAGGTATCCTATTTCAGTTGTAGTTGATTTTACCTCCACAATTTTCAAAAGCCTGACATATTCCAACAGCTAATGCATTTCCTTCCATGCTTTATGTCAATTCTCCACTATTTAAGTATGTATATATTTATTTGAAGAATAATTAACATTTAGTGTTATTCAGTGGTATATTATGTCGATTCAACAATTCTATACAATAAGTGCTCATCAAAATAAGTGTACTTTTATATTTTTCTTTCTTCTTTTAATATTTATTTATTTATTCATAGAGAGAGTGAAAGGCAGAAACACAGGCAGAGGGAGAAGCAGTCTACATGTGGGGACCCCGACGTGGGACTTGACCCAGGTTCTCCAGGATCACACCTTGGGCTGCAGGCGGCCCTAAACCGCTGGGCTACCTGGGCTGCCCAATTTTTTTGTTTTTATTGGAGTTCAAATTGCCAACATATAGCATAACAACCAGAACAACCAGTGCTCATCCCATCAAGTATCCCCTCAGTGCCCATCCTCCAGTCACCACAACCCTCCCGCCCACCTCCCTTTCTACCACCCTTTGTTCATTTCCCAGAGTTAGAAGTCTCTCATGTTCTGTCTGCCTCTCTAATATTTCCCACTCACTTTCTCTATTTTCCCATTTATTCCCTTTCACTATTTTTTATATTCCCCAAATGAATGAGACCATATGTTTGTCCTTCTCCGATTATTTCACTCAGCATAATACCCTCCAGTTCCATCCATGTCGAAGCAAATGGTGGGTATTTGTCGTTTCTAATGGCTGAGGAATATTCCATTGTTATACATAGACCACATCTTCTTTATCCATTCATCTTTCAATGGACACTGAGGCCCCTTCCAGTTTGGCTATTGTGGACATTGCTGCTAGAAATATCGGGGTGCAGGTGTCCTGGCATTTCACTGCATCTGTATCTTTGGGGTAAATACCCAGCAGTGCAATTGCTGGGTCTAGGGCAGATCTATTTTTAACTCTTTGAGGAACCTCCACACAGTTTTCCAGAGTGGCTGCACCAGTTCACATTCCCACCAACAGTGCAGGAGGGTTTCCCTTTCTCCACATCCTCTCCAACATTTTTTGTATCCTGCCCTTTATCTGATACATCATTTGCAAATATCTTCTCCCATTCTGTAGGTTGTCTTTTAGTTTTGTTGACTGTTTCTGTTGCTGTGCAAAAGCTCTTCATCTTGATGAAGTCCCAATAATTAATTTTTGCTTTCCTTTCTCTTGCCTACATGGATGTATCTTGCAAGAAATTACTGTAGCCACCTTCAAAAAGGGTGTTGCCTGTGTTTTCTTCTAGGATTGTGATGAAATCTTGACTCACATTAAGATCTTTCATCTACCGCCAAACTTTTTGAACTTGGTCACAGTAACTTCTTGCAAGATACAGTCATCCGGCCCTGGAGTTTTCTGTCTTGGGAGGTTTTTGATAACTACTTCAATATCCTCCCTGGTTATTGGACTGTTCAGGTTTTCTATTTATTCCTATTCCAGTTTTGGTAGTTTGTAGTTTTCGAGACATGTGTCCATTTTTTCTAGATTGCCTAATTTATTAATGTAAAGCTGCTCATAGTAGGTTTATAAGCTCCTTTTTTCTTGGTATTAGTAGTGATCTCTCCTTTCTCATTCATGATTTTATCAATTTGAGTCTTTTCTCTCTTCTTTTTAAGAAGGCTGGCTAATGGTTTATCTATCTTATTAATTCCTTCAAAGAACCAACTCCTGGGGGGCGGGTAAAGATGGTGGAAGAGTACGGTCCCCAAGTCACCTGTCCCCACCAAATTACCTAGATAACTTTCAAATCATCCTGAAAACCTACGAATTCGACTTGAGATTTGTTTATGTATTTTTTTAAATAATAAATTTATTTTTTATTGGTGTTCAATTTGCCAACATACAGAATAACACCCAGTGCTCATCCCGTCAAGACCCCCCTCAGTGCCCCTCACCCATTCACCCCACCCCCCGCCCTCCTCCCCTTCCACCACCCCTAGTTCATTTCCCAGAGTTAGGAGTCTTTATGTTCTGTCTCCCTTTCTGATATTTCCTACCCATTTCTTCTCCCTTCCCTTTTATTCCCTTTCACTATTATTTATATTCCCCAAATGAATGAGAACATATAATGTGATTTAAAGAGAGAACAGCTAGAATGCTACAGTGAGAAGAGTTCGTGCTTCTATCAAGGTAGGAAGACTGGGGGACAAAAGAATTAAAGAAACAAAAGGCATCCAAAGGGGAGGGGTCCTGTGAGGACCCGGGCTAAGGCCGCAGCGAGTGTCCCCAGGACAGGAAAGACCCGCCTGGAGAAGCAGGAGCTTCAGCATTCCTCCCGGACAGAAAGGCGCTCACAGGAAGTTGGAGCAGGATCCCAGGAGGGGGGGGATGCCCTCATCCTCCCTGGGACACTAACAGACACCTGGCCCCAGGGAGAGCATGCCCCACACCCGGTGGCCGAGCTCTCTAAAGGGCTGTAGCACGCGCCAAGCGGGGCCAAGGAGCAGCTCGGAGGTGGCTTGGGCAGAGGCTCTGTGGAGGGGGCTGCGCGACCCGGGGAACAGCTCCAGGGCAGTTCTGGCGGGGGCTCCGTGGGGAGGGGGTTGTTCAGCCAGGAGCGTGATTCCAACAGCGCAGAGAGCACAGGGTGCTGGGGACACAGCCCCAGATCTGGCGCTCCCCCCGGGACAGGCAGAAGCCAGGAGGGCCCAGGAGAGCAAGGACACTCCAGCCTCCGGGAGGCCTCTAGCTAAGCAGACCAGCGGCCCCATCCCCGGAGCATCCAGGCCCCTGCAGACTGATAGCCCCATAGTTACTGCAGGAGCTGACTCCAGGGCTGGGGAGCTGACCGCTACTACTGCTGTTTTTCCTCCTGGAGCCTCACAGGATAAACATCCCCGCACTGAGCTTCACGGTGAACTCATAGGATAAACAGTTTAAATAACCTTCACTGAGCCATGCACCAGGCTGGGGGCTGAGCTGCTCTCCCAAGTTCTAACACCTGAAAATCAGCACAGCAGGCCCTTCCCCCGGAAGACCAGCTAGATGGACAGGAGAAAAACAAATTATTGACCCAGCTGCACTGGAGAGTTCCAGGGGAAGTAGAGGGATTTACAGTACAGGAATCAGAAGATACTCCCCCTTGTTTTTTTATTTGTTTGCTTCCGTTCCCCCCCCACCATTTTTCTTCTCTTCTTTTTTTATTTATGATAGTCACAGAGAGAGAGAGAGAGAGAGAGAGAGAGAGAGAGAGAGGCAGAGACATAGGCAGAGGGAGAAGCAGGCTCCATGCACCAGGAGCCCGACCTGGGATTCGATTCCGGGTATCCAGGATCGCGCCCTGGGCCAAAGGCAGGCGCTAAACCGCTTCGCCACCCAGGGATCCCTCTTCTCTTCTTTTTTAACTTCCTTTTTTTTTTCTTTTCTTCTTTCTCTTCTCCCGTTCTCTCTTTTTTCCCAATACATTTTTTTTTTTTGGCCACTCTACACTGAGCAAAATGACTAGAAGGAAAAACTCACCTCAAAGGAAAGAATCAGAAACAGTCCTCTCTCCCACAGAGTTACAAAATTTGGATTAAAATTCAATGTCACAAAGCCAATTCAGAAGCACTATTATAAAGCTACTGGTGGCTCTAGAAAAAAGCATAAAGGACTCAAGAGACTTCATGACTGCAGAATTTAGATCTAATCAGTCAGAAATTAAAAATCAATTAAATGAGATGCAATCCAATCCATAGTCTGTGTGACTATCATAAATAAAAAATAAATAAATAAATAAATAAACAAACAAACAAACAAACAAACTAGAGGTCCTAACGACGAGTGTTAATGGGGTGGAGGAACGAGTGAGTGACATAGAAGACAAGTTGACAGAAAAGAGGGAAACTGAGGAAAAAAGAGACAAATAATTAAAAGATCATGAGGACAGATTAAGGGAAATAAATGACAACCTGAGGAAGAAAAATCTACATTTAATTGGGGTTCTGGAGGGCACCGAAAGGGACAGATGGCCAAAATATGTATTTGAACAAATCATAGCTGAAAACTTTCCTAATCCGGGAAGGGAAACAGGCATTCAGATCCAGGAAATAGAGAGATTCCCCCTAAAATCAATAAAAACCTTTAAATACCTCAACATTTAATAGTGAAGCTTGCAAATTCCAAAGATAAAGAAAAGATCCTTAAAGCAGCAGTAGACAAGAGATCCCTAATTTATATGGGGAGAAATATGAGATTAACAGCAGACCTCCCCACAGAAACCTTGCAGGCCCGAAAGGGCTGGCAGGATATATTCAGGGTCCTGAATGAGAAGAAAATGCAGCCAAGACTACTTTATCCAGCAAGGCTCTTATTCAGAATAGAAGGAAACATAAAGAGCTTCCAAGACAGGCAGGAACTGAAAGAATATGTGACCACCAAACCAGCTCTGCAAGAAACTTTAAGGGGGACTCTTAAAATTCCTCTTTAAGAGGAAGTCCAATGGAACAATCCACAAAAACAGGGACTGAATATGTATCGTATCATGATGACGCTAAATTCATATCTCTGAATAGTAACTCTGAATGTGAATGGGCTTAATGACCCCATCAAAGGCGCAGAGTTTCAAAATGGAAAAAAAGCAGGACCCATCTATTTGCTGTCTACAAGAAACTCATTTTAGACATAAGGACACTTACAGCCTGAAAATAAAAGGTTGCAGAACTATTTACCATTCAAATGGTCCAAAAAGAAAGCAGGGGTAGCCATCCTGATATCAGATAAACTAAAATTTATACTGAAGACTGTAGTGAGAGATGAGGAGGGACACTATATCATACTTAAAGGATCTATCGAAGACGAGGACTTAACAATCCTCAATATATACGCCCTGAATGTGGGAGCTGCAAAATATATCAATTAATAGCCAGAGTTAAAACATACTTATATATTAATACATTTATACCTGGTGATTTCAATGTAGTGCTTTCTACACTCGCTAGGTCTTCTAAGCACAACATCTCCAAAGAAACGAGAGCTTTAAATGATACACTGGACCAGATGGATTTCACAGATATCTACAGAACTTTATGTCCAAACGCAACTGAATAAACCTTCTTCTCAAGTGCACATGGAACTTTCTCCAGAATAGACCACATACTGGGTCACAAATCAGATCTGAACTGATACCAAAAGACTGGGATGTCCCCTGCAATTTTCAGACCAAAATGCTTTGAAACTTGAACTCAATCACAAGAAGAAATTTGGAAGAAATTCAAACACATAGAGGTTCAAGAGTATCCTGATAAAAGATGAAAGGGTCAACCAGGAAATTAGAGGAGAATTAAAAACATTCATGAAGGGATCCCTGGGTGGCGCAGTGGTTTGGCGCCTGCCTTTAGCCCAGGGTGCGATCCTGGAGACCCAGGATTGAATCCCACATCGGGGTCCCGGTGCATGGAGCCTGCTTCTCCCTCTGCCTGTGTCTCTGTGTCTCTCTCTCTCTCTCTGTGTGACTATCATAAATTTTAAAAATAAAAAATAATAAAAAAATAAAAGCGGAGACTTACAGGTAAAAAAAAATTCATGAAAACTAAAGAGAATGAAGATACAACCATTCAAAATCTTTCGGATACAGCAAAAGGAGTCCTAAGAAATAAATATATCGCAATACAAGCATCCCTCAAAAAATTGGAAAAACCTCAAATCACAAGCTAACCTTACACCTAAAGGAACTGGAGAAAGAACAGCAAATAAAACCTACACCAAGCAGAAGAGAGTTAATAATGATCTGAGCAGAACTCAATGAGATTGAGAACAGAATAACTGTAAAACAGATCAACAAAACCAGGAGTTGGTTCTTTGAAAGATTAATAAGATAGATAAACCATTATCCAGCCTTAATAAAAAAAAAAGAGAAAAGACTCAAATTTATAAAATCACGAATGAAAATGGAGAGATCACAACCTATACCAAGGAAATACAAACGATTTTAAAAACTTATTGTGAGCAGCTATATGACAATAACTTAGGCAATCTGGAAGAAATGGACACATTCTTGGAAAGCCACAAACTACCAAAACTGGAACAGGAAGAAATATAAAACCTGAACAGGCCAATAACCAGAGAGGAAATGCAAGCGGTCATAAAAAACCTCCCAAAACATAAAAGTCCAAGGCCAGATGGCTTCCCAAGGGAATTCTATCAGAAGTTTAAAGAAGAAACAATACCTATTCCACTAAAGCTGTTCTGAAAGATAGAAAGGTATGGAACTCTTCCAAACTCGTTCTATGAAGCCAGCATCACCTTAATTTCAAATCCAGACAAAGACCCCACCAAAAAGGAGAATTATAGACCAATATCCCTGATGAGCACAGATGCAAAAATTCTCAACAAGATACTAGCCAACAGGATCCAAACTACATTAAGATTATTCACCATGTCAAGTGGGATTTATCCCCAGGATGCAAGGCTGGTTCAACATTCATAAAGCAATCAATGTGATAGATCAGATCAAGACAAAGAAAAAACAAGAACCATAGGGTGCTCTCAACAGATGCAGAGAAAGAATTTGACAAAATACAGCATCCATTCCTGATCAAAACTCTTCAGAGTGTAGGGATAGAGGGAACATTTGTCATCGTCTTGAAAGCCATCAATGAAAAGCTGACAGCAAATATCATTTTCTTTTTTTTTTTTTTTTTAATTTTTATTTATTTATGATAGTCATACAGAGAGAGAGAGAGAGGCAGAGACATAGGCAGAGGGAGAAGCAGGCTCCATGCACCGGGAGCCCGACGTGGGATTCGATCCCGGGTATCCAGGATCGCGCCCTGGGCCAAAGGCAGGCGCTAAACCGCTGCGCCACCCAGGGATCCCGCAAATATCATTTTCAATGGGGAAACACTGGGAGTCTTTCCCCTAAGATCAGTAATGTGACAAGGACGTCCTCTCTCACCACCTCTATTCAACATAGTACTAGAAGTCATAGCCTCAGCAATCAGTCAACAAAAATAAATGAAACGCATTCAAATTGGCAAAAAAGAAGTCAAACTCTCCCTCATTGCAGTTGGCATGATATTATACATAGGAAACCCAAAAGACTCCACCCCAAGATTGCTAGAACTCATACAGCAATTAGGTAGTGTAGCAGGATGCAAAATCAATGCCCTGAAATCAGTGGTATTTCTATACACTAACAATGAAACTGAGAAAAGAGAAATTAAGGAGTCAATCCCATTTACAATTGCACCCAAAAGCTTAAGATACTTAGGAATAAACCTAACCAAAGAGGTAAAATATCTATACCCTAAAAATTACAGAACACTTTTGAAAGAAATGTAGGAAGTCACAAAGAAATGGAAAAATATTTCATACTCATGGATTGGAAGAATTAGTATGGTGAAAATGTCAATGTTACCCAGGGCAATTTACACATTTATTGCAATTCGTATTGAAATACCATGTACTTTCTTCAGAGAGTTGGAACAAATCATCTTAAGGTTTGTGTGGAATCACAAAGGACCCTGAATAGCCAGGGGGATATTGAAAAAGAAAATCAGAGCCGGGGGCATCACAATGCTGGATTTCAAGTTGTACTACAAAACTGTGATCATCAAGACAGTATGGCACTGGCACAAAAACACATAGATCAATGGAACATAATTGACAACCCAGAAATGGGCCCTCAATTCTATGGTCAACTAATATTAGGCAAAGCAGGAAACACTATGCACTGGGAAAAGGACAGTCTCTTCAATAAATGGTGCTGTGAAAATTGGAGACCCATGTGCAGAACAATGAAAGTAGACCATTCCCTTGCACCATACACAAAGATAAACTCAAAATGGATGAAAGATCTAACTGTGAGAAACAATCCATTGAAATCCTAGAAGAGAACACAGGCAACACCCTTTTGAAGTTGGCCACAGCAAATTCTTGCAAGATACATCTATGAAGGCAAGAGAAAAAAAGTAAAAATGAATTATTGGGACTTTAATCAAGATAAAAGCTTCTGCACAGCAAGAGAATCAGTCAACAAAACTAAAAGACAACCTACAGAATGGGAGAAGATAGTTGCAAATGATCCATCAGATAAAGGGCTAGTATCCAAGATCTATAAAGAACTTCTTAAACTCAACAGCAAAGAAATAAACCTTCCAATCATGAAATGGGCAAAAGACATGAACAGAAATCTCACAGAGGAAGACAGAGACATGGCCAACAAGCACATGAGAAAATGCTCCACATCACTGGCCATCGAGGAAGTACAAATCAAAACCACAATGAGATACCACCTCACACCAGTGAGTATGGTGAATATTAACAAGACAGGCAACAACAAATGTTGGAGAGAATTTGGAGAAAGGGGAACCCTCTTGAACTGTTGGCGGGAATGTGAATGGGCACAGCCACTCTGGAAAACTGTGTGCAGGTTCCTCAAAAAGTCAAAAATAGACCTACCTATGACCCAGGAATTGCACTGCTGGGGATTTACCCCAAAGATACAGATGCAGTGAAACACCAGGACACCTGCTCCCCAATGCTTATAGCAGCAATATCCACAATAGCCAAACTGGAAAGAGCCATAGTGTCTATTGAAAGATGAATAGATAAAGAAGATGTGTGTGTATATACACACACACACACACACACACACACACGCAATGGAATATTATTCAGCCTTTAGAAACGACAAATTACCACCTTGGTAGTAATCTTCATCTTGGGTAGAAGTGAATGGTATTATGCTGAGTGAAATCGGCACTCAGCATAATTGACTAAATGCTAAGTCAATAGGAGAAGGACAAACAGTATATGGTCTCATTCATTTGGGAATATTAAAAAAATAGTGAAAGGGAATAAAGGGGAAAGGAGACAAAATGAGTGGGAAATATCAGTGAGGATGACAGAACATGAGAGACACCTAACTCTGGGAAACAAACAAGGGGTAGTGGAAGGGGAGTTGGGGGGGGATGGGGTGATTGGGTGATGGGCACTGAGGGGGGCACTTGAAGGGTTGAGTACTGGGTGTTATGCTATATGTTGGCAAATAGAACTCCAATAAAAAATATACCAAAAACAAATAAAAATAACACCTGGACAGATTTTACCTTGTCACAAAAAAACAGATGAAACATACAGGGCATGTGGGTGGCCCAGTCGTTGACCATCTGCCTTCAAGTGAGGTCGTGATCCCTAAGGTCCTGGGATAGAATCTCACTTTAGGCTGCCCACAGAGAGCCTGTTTCTCTCTCTCCTAATGTCTCTCTCTCTCTCTCTCTCTCTCTCTTTCTTTCTGTGTCTCCTGAATAAATAAAATCTTTTCAACAAGAGAGAGAAATGAAACATGCAAAATATTTAAAATAATTTTTCAACTTTAATAATATTAAAATGTGGTATTGGGATGTCTGGGTGGCTCAGCAGTTGCATGTCTGCCTTTGGCTCAGGTCATGATCTACCAGGGTCCTAGGATCGAATCCCACATCGGGCTCCCTGCATGGAGCCTGCTTGTCCCTTTGCCTATGTCTCCACCTCTCTCTCACTGTCATGAACAAATAAATAAAATCTAAAAAAAAAGACATGGAAAAAAACCTAAGTGTCCACGAAGGATGAACGGATAAAGAAAATTGGTGCGTATACACACACACACACACACACACACACACACACTGAAATAGTATTCATTTATAAAAATGAAGAAAAACTTCCATTTGTGACAACACAGATGGACTCTGAAGATATATCAAGTGAAATATGTCAAAGAACAACAAATATTGTATGATTTCACTTACATGTGGAATCTGAAAACATGAATGTATAAAAATAGTAGATAATGGTTTCCAAGGGCTGAATAACTGGGAAAATGAGAAGGTATTGGTCAAAGTATAAATAAATTTTCAGTTTTATGATAAATAAATTTTGAGGATCTAACATGCAGCATGGCAACAATAATTAACAATGCTGCATTGTATACTCAAAAGTTGCTATAAGATTACAGCTTTAATGTTCTCAGCATAACAATGACAACAACAAAATGAGAGTCGTGAGTTAAAGTGTGTGTTAACTAACTCTACTGTGGTAAATATTTAGCAATATATATGTATACCAAATTATTTCTTTTTATACCTTAAAATTATACAAGTATTATATATCAATTATATTCACTTTTTAAATATTCTACAGGGTTTGTAAATAGTAAACCCTTTGGTTATGTTCCAAAAATAAGGAAAAAAGATCAGCATTACCAAATTGTCTTAAATACATTCACAACAACATTCCAAAGGTTTTTACTCAAAGTTAATTGTGGAATGCCTGGGTGGCTCGGCGGTTGAGTGTCTCCCTTTGGCTCAGGGATTGATCCTGGAGTCCTGGGATCAAGGCCTACATCAGGCTCCCTGCATGGAGCTTGCTTCTCCCTCTGCCTGTGTCTCTGCCTCTCTGTGAATAAATAAATTAATCTTTAAAAAATAAAATAAAATAAAACATAGAAGTTAATTGCCTTTTCCTTGAAGGATTGATAGTCACCATCAAGACTTTTGTCTTTCACCCACTCCACTTCCACACTCTCTACATACAAATACAAATCTAAGGTTTTTTGGGGGAGAAAATATTTGTTTTATTTTGTTGTTATTAATTAATTTCTTATTTTTTTAATTTTCCATAACTATTATCCTCTTTTTTTGCCTCTCTTTCCAAGTTGGGAGGCCCTAAGAAGTATTTTTCCCTGATTCCAGGTGGATTTTTGGTCTGTGATAGAATAGACAGGAAACCAAATTGTAAGAGCAATGTATTTCCTTGTCCAGCCACTGTGGGTACTGAGGATTGCCTAGTCTCTACTAGAGGTAAAGAGTCATAGATAGATAGATTAGATAGATAGATAGATAGATAGATAGATAGATAGATAGATAGATTAGATAGATAGATAATAGATAATAAACAAAGGAAATGAGTTCTGTCAAAGTTTCTATTTACATGACTTCCTTTTACAGGTCATGTATCCCTTCCTTCCTCATGGTATGTGTCACACAATGAGTCTGTCTCTGTGTCTCTCCACTATCTATGGTATATATCTATACCTATGTCAAAATTCATCTATAATCAATCTATCCTTTTTTAAAATCATTATCATCATCAACAATCTAATGTTCTAAGTTTCTTGGTTTGATCAATTTTATTGATAAATTTGACTACCTTGTAAAGAAAATGTTTAATGTTTGTATCATTCTTTTGCCTAAAACAAGACAATCTCTGTGAATGTTCCAAGAATTTAAAATAATGATCAGTTTAGAAATAAAATAAAATATGATTAGTTTAAAATAATAATTAGTGTATTTTATGCTTTCTTTTTTGAGACTTTATTTATTTATTTGTGAAAGAGAGAGAGGGAGAGAAATAGAGAGAGAGAGAATGAGTAAAGGGAACTGGCAGAGGGAAAGGGAGAAGTAGACTCCCTGCTGAGCAGAGAGCCCAATGTCTGGCTCCATCCCAGGACTACAGGATCAGGAACTGAGAGGAAGGCAGACACATAACCAACAGAGCCACCCAGGTGTCCCTATTTTCTTTGATTCACTTTTAAATTATATCATACATTTTAAATTATTTCATCTGTTTTTACATGAAGGCATGTTATAGTTCATATTAACAATAGATTATTAAAAAAAACAACAATAGATTATTTGCAATGTCTCCTTGTATTTTTTAACAAATTTAAATTGTTTTTTTTCAAAGTAAAGTGTTAGTTCTTACAAGTTTATGATTGTAGCTTTTTAAAAATTCATTTAATGATGACAGTTATTGTTATTCATTTTATTGCCTTTCACGGTGGATTTCATTTTATATATTAAAATTATAACATGAATTTATATACTGCAAAATGATAGCAATATTATAATGCATTAGGTTATGTGTTTGCTTCTCCTGCTTAGTTTCTATTTAACTTGTCTCATTCTGTGAAAAAAGAAAAAAAAACATCAGAATGTAGTGGCTTAGGACAACAACCACAGTATTCCTCATAATTTGGGTGGTCAGGTAAATGGAAGAGATTCAGCTGGGTCAGATTTATCTATCCTCATGTGGAGTTAGCCAGGAAAATAGAATAGGATTGAAGATCTGAGATGAATTCACCCAAATGTCTCATGTCTCTGATGAAATCACTTTTATACTAAGTAGTAAATGGGAAATGAGCATAATTCACTTCTATGACCAGAAAAGTGTCTGGAATTATTAATGTGCTAACTCATGGCTCAAAAAATAAATATGGAACATTCCATGTTTCCTAATGGATAGAAATAACCAGCAAAGCTTTACTTCTGCCACATTCTATTGGTCAAGGCAAGACAAAAGATTCAGAATGAAGGAAAAATTAACTACAGCACTTGATGAAAAAGTATATTTATATGGGGATGGGAAGAATTAGCAGTTTTCTTTGCAGACACTCTGACATAGGATACACTGGTGTCTGATGTTCTGAAAAAGAAGGAAGGAGAGAAGAAAGAAAGAAAAGAAAGAGGAAAATAAAGAAAGAAGAAAGAAAGAAAGAAAGAAAGAAATGAAAGAAGAAAAGAAATGAAAGAAGAAAAGAAAGAAAAAGAAGAAAGAAAGAAAGAAAGAAAGGAAAGAAGAAAAGAAAGAGAAAGAAAGAAAGAAGAAAGAAAGAAGAAAGAAAGAAAGAAAGAAAGAAAGAAAGAAAGAGAAAGAAAGAAAGAAGAAGGAAGGAAGGAAGAAAGAAAAGAAGAAAGAAAGAAAGAAAGAAAGAAAGAAAGAAAGAAAGAAAGAAAGAGAGAGAGAAAGGAAGAAAATGTGCTTTTTGTGTGTAATTTTGTTATTTATTCTTCAGTGCCCATTTTTTTTAGAATTTTTTGTTTTTCACTAACTTCTGGAACCCATTTTAGAAATATATTTATCAAAAAATTCAACTCTATTTTATAACTTTTAGTAAATATTTTATTTGCTTTTTAAACCATTTATGATTTATGCAGTTCCCTATGTAGCTCTATAATTATTCCTATTCTGCTACTTGCTTTATTAACTTTTTAAAGTAATTTTAACAATTAAATTAATATATGTGATGCCTAGTTGAACTATCTTCAGGGTTTTGAGGGATTTTGCTTCCATGTGAGAAATTCAGTTATACTCACATACGAATGTGAATTCTTCTTTCTCCATTCTAAATCCTTATATATGGACATATTTTCCCTTACATGAAATGGCAAATTCTTTCCTTCAGAGAATCATCATAATCTGCTAGTCAACCATCTTATTTTCATATAGTTTTCTAGTAGACTTATGGGTTGATTGACTTTTCATACATCTTTGCTCTTATTTCTTGTGTTTGGACATGGCAAAAGAGATTCTGATGTCTGTTTATTCTATTCTCTTAGTTGATTTACCTTGGATGAGCTGCAGTCTATTTACAGAAAAGCTGAAAATGGACTCCATACATCAGCATTCCCAATTCTTATGTCCTTTGAGAGTTAACCATCCTTGATTAGTTCCAGCTCACATTCTAATTGCCAGGAAACACTTAAAATGGAATATAACTTCCCTTCAATGATTGTTCTCTTCCTTCTGATCTGAGAGTTAAGCAAATTTGAGTCAAAGTTCTTTCATTTTTCCCTTTTCATTAACTACCAATATATTAAAAAAGAAAAACAGGGCTGGGGGCATCACAATGCCAGATTTCAGGTTGTACTACAAAGCTGTGGTCATCAAGACAGTGTGGGATTGGCACAAAAACAGACACATAGATCAATGGAACAGCATAGAGAATCCTGAAGTGCACCCTCAACTCTATGGTCAACTAATATTCAACAAAGCAGGAAAGACTGTCCACTGGAAAAAAAAGCAGTCTCTTCAATAAATGGTGCTGGGAAAATTGGACAGCCACATGCAGAAGAATGGAACAAGACCATTCTCTTACACCACATACAAGATAAACTCAAAATGGATGAATTATCTAAATGTGAGACAAGAATCCATCAGAATCCTAGAGAAGAACACAGGCAACACCCTTCTTGAACATGGCCACAGCAACTTCTTGCAAGATACATCAATAAAGGCAAGGGAAACAAAATCAAAATGAATTATTGGGACTTAATCAAGATAAAAAGCTTCTGCACAGCAAAAGGAACAGTCAACAAAACTGAAAGACAAACTACAGAATGGGAGAAGATATTTGCAAATGACATATCAGATAAAGAGCTAGTATCCAAGATCTAGAAAGAACTTATTAAACTCAACAGAAAAGAAACAAACAACCCAATAATGAAATGGGCAAAAGACATGAACAGAAATCTCACAGAGGAAGACATAGACATGGCCAACATGCACATGAGAAAATGCTCTGCATCACTTGCCATCAGGGAAATACAAATCAAAACCACAATGAGATACCACCTCACACCGTGAGAATGGGGAAAATTAACAAGGCAGAAAACCACAAATGTTGGAGAGGATGCGGAGAAAAGGGAACCCTCTTACACTGTTGGTGTGAATGTGATCTGGTGCAGCCACTCTGGAAAACTGTGTGGAGGTTCCTCAAAGAGTTAAAAATATACCTGCCCTACGACCCAGCAATTGCACTGCTGGGGATTTACCCCAAAGATACAGATGCAGTGAAATTCTGAAACACCTGCACCCCAATGTTTATAGTAGCAATGTCCACAATAGCCAAACTGTGGAAGGAGCCTCAGTGTCCATCGAAAGATGAATGGATCAAGAAGATGTGGTTTATGTATACAATGGAATATTCCTCAGCCATTAGAAATGACAAATACCCACCATTTGCTTCAACAGGAATGGAACTGGAGGGTATTATGCTGAGTGAAATAAGTCAATCGGAGAAGGACAAACGTTATATGGTCTCATTCATTTGGGGAATATAAAAATTAGTGAAAGGGAATAAAAGGGAAAGGAGAGAAAATGAGTGAAAATATCAGTGAGGGGGACAAAACATGAGAGACACCTAACTCTCGGAAACAACAAGGGGTGGTGGAAAGGGAGGTGGGCAGGCGGGGGTGGGGGTGACTGGGTGATGGCCACTGAGGGGGCACTTAGCAGGATGAGCACTGGGTGTTATGCTGTATGTTGGCAAATTGAACTCCAATAAAAAATTAAAGAAACAAACAAAACAAGAAAACAAAAAACCTTACCAATATAAATATGTGCTACCTCAATAATTATTTGTGAGAACTTAGGAATTCTTAATGTGTAGCTAATTATGCAATTCCTTCTTTCTTTTTTCTTATTCCTTCCTTCTATGTTCTCCTGCATCTCAAAAGTCTCCAATCTTGGTCATTTTTTTTAAATTATACTTTTCCTAACTCTTGCCAACATGCACCTCTCAGTCTTCCCTTTCAGTTGGAATATTTATCATTATCTCTGTTATTCAGGGCTTGTTCTATGTCTATAACTCTGGCACTATGAATACAGCAAGAAAAAAAACAAGATAAATTCTCATGATCAATCATGATGATTTCCTTCTGGCCTATCAAGCATATTCTTAGGTAAGAAGTCTTCCCCATTGAGGAACTTATTAGAGTTGCTAAATTATTTATTACTTCACCATGGCAACACCCCCAACTATTTTCAAAGAAAAACAAGTAAGCAAAAGTGAAGTGTTCAAAGGAAGTGCTAATGTGTAAACTGCTGAAGTACTGAGACAATTTCTGAATGGAATGGAAAGAAAGCAACACTGGCCTGCAGATGACTGGCCTGGAAGTAGAGGGGCTTCTTGTCAGATGAGGTGCGATCTCAAGAGTCAAAGTATAAAGATAAATGTTTTCCTGAAAGTCTTGACTGCATTATTAGGACAGAGTCATCATAACAGTGCTTAACATGTCACATACTGGTTAAGACAAATAAAATATATTATATATATTTTATATATATATATCATATTGAACAAGCAACTCTACAATGTGTAATAGTTTGTCTGAACATATCATTTCTCTTTCACTAGACTCAAGCCCCTTAATGTCACAACCGATGTTATTTTCTTCCTTGGATCCCTGAATTTTGCAAAGTGCTTAAAAATGGAAAAGATAATTTTATTAATGATTAATAAGTTAATTGGTAATTAACTAATTGATTAATAATCAAGTGGGTACTTTGAGCTTAGTCATCATCTCCATAAAATTTATGGCAAAGTAACATAATTTTAGGTCTAAATTGAATTACCACACTTAAAGGATCAAGTTGGAATGTTCACTAATAATAATTATGTTTTTGATATCAAGAAGAGATAGACATAACGGAAACATAAAATATTTTCACTGCCCTAAAAATCACCCTTGCTCCACTTATTCATTCCTCTCTCTCTTAGCCTGTGACAACCATTAATCTTTGTACTGCCTCTACAGTTTGCCTTTTCTAGAATGTTATAGAGTTGGAATAATTATTTTTATGTTTTTTTTTAAATTTTTTTTATTTATTTATGATAGAGAGAGAGAGAGAGAGAGAGAGGCAGAGACACAGGCAGAGGGAGAAGCAGGCTCCATGCACTGGGAGCCTGATGTGGGATTCGATCCCGGGTCTCCAGGATCGCGCCCTGGGCCAAAGGCAGGCGCCAAACCACTGCGCCACCCAGGGATCCCAATGTTTTTATTTTTTAATATACATATATATTTTATTGAAGTTTGATTTGCCAATATATAGTATAACACCCAGTGCTCATCCTGTCAAGTGCCCCTCTTACTGCCCATCACCCAGTCACCCCATCCCCTCGTCTGCCTGCCCTTCCACAGTCCTTTGTTCATTTCCCAGAGTTAGGAGTCTTACATGTTTTATCACCCTCTCTAATTTTTTCCACTAATTTTCTCTCCTTTCCCCTTTATTCCCTTTCACTATTTTTTATATCCCCATATGAGTGAAACTGTATGATGACTGTCATTCTCTGATTGACTTACCTCACTCAGCATAATATCCTCCAGTTCCATACATGTCAAAGCAAATGGTGGGTATTTGTCGTTTCTAATGGCTGAGTAATATTCCATTGTATACATAGACCACATCTTCTTTATCCATTCATCTGTCGAAGGACATCGAGGCTTCTTCCACAGTTTGGCTATTGTGGACATTGCTGCTAGAAACATTGGGGTGCAGGTGTCTTGGCGTTTCACTGCATCTGTATCTTTGGGGTAAATTACCAGCAGTGCAATTGCTGGGTCATAGGGCAGATCTATTTTTAACTCTTTAAGGAACCTCCACACAGTTTTCCAGAGTGGCTGTACCAGTTCACATTCCCACCAACACCTCAAGAGGGGTCCCCTTTCTTCACATCTAGTTGGAATTATAAAGTATTTTGCCTTTTCAAATTTGTTTCTTTCCCTTAGCAATATTCATTCAATATTCTTCCATGTCTTTTTGTGGCTTGATGACTTATTCCTTTTTATCACTGGATGATATTCCTTTGTATGGATGTGCCATAATTTCTCTATCTATTCACCTATTGAAGACACTTTAGTTGCTTCCAAGTTTTGACTACTATGAATAAAGCTGTTAAAAACAATCGCATGCAGGTTTTTGGTGGGCATCAGTTTTCAACTAATTTGGGTAAATGCCAAAGCAAACAATTGCTGAATCATATGGTAAGAATATGTTCAGCATTGTAAGAAACTTGTTAGACTGTATTCCAGAGTGGCTATACTAGTTTGAATTCTGACCAACAATGAGTAAGAGATTTTGTTGCTCCATATATGCACCACCATTTGCTGACAACTGTTTTGGATTTTGACCATTCTAATAGGTGTATGGTGGTGACTTGTTATTTTGATTTGTAACTTCTTCATGGCATATGATATTAACATATGTTGAACAAATATATGATTATTTGCCATTTACAAATCTTTGGTGAACGGTCTAGATCTCACTGTTCTTCACGTCCCAGCTCATAAGGCACTGATAACCCCTGACAATCAGGAAGCTGAAGCTTTAGTTATTCACCCTGCAATAGATAGAGTGGATTGGGTGCATAGAAAGAGTGGCCACTACAGTGCTCCAATGAGATGGCATATTGCCAGGGATGCTGGATTGCCCTTGAAGTACACTGACCTGATTAACGTAGTAACATCCTGTTGTGTGCTCTAAACAACACCTGGTGCACTTGTCAAAAGAATTTGAGGCCTATCCTGGAGTTTCCAACTGGAGAGGAATTGACAAATTGATAATATTGGCCCTCTCCTTCTGAATAAGGGTTCTAAATATGTCTCGGTTGGTATGAACACTGCATCTGGCCTAACTCAAGCTTTTCTCTGATGCTGTGTAAATGAGGCTCCCACCATTATGGGATTAAATAAATTGAGTATTATGTATGGATACTGATGTCAAATTGCTAGTGATTGGAGGTTACATTTCAAAGGTCATGATGTGCAAATCTTGGTAAAGGAGTGTGACATTGAATGGAGGTTTCATCTTCCCTTTAACCCACAATTACTAGGGTTAGTAAAAAGAAAAATAAATATTAAAGCAACAAATTATATTGTTTTTTTGGGGGGGTTTACATTTTTTTCTTAATTTCTTTTTTTTTGTTATTTATTTATTTATTAATGAGACACACACAGAGAGAGAGAGAGAGAGAGAGAGAGAGAGAGAGAGGCAGAGATACAGGCAGAGGGAGAAACAGGCTCCACGCAGGGAACCCGATGTGGGACTCGATCCTGTGACTCCAGGATCCTGCCCCATGGCCAAAGGCAGGCGCTAAACCACTGAGCCACCCTGACATCCCCCCCAAATTATATTGTTAACAGGTAAAACCACCTTGGCCACATGTACTAAAGAATTAACCCAGGACATCTGGGTGGCTCAGTGGTTAAGTGTCTGCTTTTGGCTCAGGACATAATCCCGGGGTCCTGGGATTAAGTC
Source organism: Canis lupus baileyi (assembly GCF_048164855.1). Classification (NCBI taxonomy): domain Eukaryota; kingdom Metazoa; phylum Chordata; class Mammalia; order Carnivora; family Canidae; genus Canis; species Canis lupus. The sequence continues at coordinate 58,952,585 of NC_132855.1, read as the reverse complement.
TCATATCAGACTCCCCACAGGGAGCCTACTTCTCCTCTGCCTATGTCTCTGCCTTTATCTCTGTGTCCCTCATGAATAAATTAAAAAACAAAATTAACCCTAGCTTTAATACATTTGAATGACAACCATTTGGGCCAGTGCACAATATGCTAGTCTAGGGATCTATGACAAGGAACCCAACACCATAAATGTGTGGAAGTCATGAAAAACATCCATTGTCAAAACTCTCACCAAGGATCAATGTGCTGTGCTACTGAGAACACCAAGCCCCATTACACCTGGAAAATGAATTATCTACTGCAATTTGCACTTGAACATCCCCAAAGGATGGGTGAGTTAATTCACACATCTGGGTGAGGGGGAACTGCTAAGTCTCCACTGGGATCCCATTGCCCTGAGGCAAGCCAAACTTATGCAAACTTACTTTACATAAAATGAAGCATGCATCATTGAAAGAGGAGAGAAGATGGGGGTCCTGGTCTGACATATCCCATCCTCAGTCTATCTCTTCATGCCTAACAGTGCTTATTCATGATAAGCACTTATTATGTCAGTCCATATTTATGATATTCATAACAGTTAAAATTCTCAAAGATGCAGCCACATTAACCTCTAAAGAGTATGGCACAGGTGTAATCTTTGTACAAGGGGAAAACCTTCTCATACAAATTTCTACTAAGTGTCTTTTCACCCTTAGACTTCTGCTGCTTCTATGATGTCCAGCAATAGGATGGGCATCTAAAATAAATCAACACTCCTGCTCCTCCGGGACGGGGCTCTCCTGTCCTGGGGACACTCACCCCGGCCTCAGCACTTATTAAACTCAACACCAAAGAAACAAACAATCCAATCATGAAATGGGCAAAAGACATGAACATAAATCTCACAGAGGAAGACATAGACATGGCCAACATGCATATGAGAAAATGCTCTGCATCACTTGCCATCAGGGAAATACAAATCAAAACCACAATGAGATACCACCTCACACCGGTGAGAATGGGGCAAATTAACAAGGCAGGAAACAACAAATGTTGGAGGGGATGCGGAGAAAAGGGAACTCTCTTACACTGTTGGTGGGAATGTGAACTGGTGCAGCCACTCTGGAAAACTGTGTGGAGGTTCCTCAAAGAGTTAAAAATATACCTGCCCTACGACCCAGCAATTGCACTATTGGGGATTTACCCCAAAGATACAGATGCAGTGAAACCCCGGGACACCTGCACCCCGATGTTTATAGCAGCAATGGCCACGATAGCCAAACTGTGGAAGGAGCCTCGGTGTCCAACGAAAGATGAATGGATAAAGAAGATGTGGTTTATGTATACAATGGAATATTACTCAGCTATTAGAAATGACAAATACCCACCATTTGCTTCAATGTGGATGGAACTGGAGGGTATTATGCTGAGTGAAGTAAGTCAGTCGGAGAAGGACAAACATTATATGTTCTCATTCATTTGGGGAATATAAATAATAGTGAAAGTGAATATAAGGGAAGGGAGAAGAAATGTGTGGGAAATATCAGAAAGGGAGACAGAACGTAAAGACTGCTAACTCTGGGAAACGAACCAGGGGTGGTGGAAGGGGAGGAGGGCGGGGGGTGGGAGTGAATGGGTGATGGGCACTGGGGGTTATTCTGTATGTTAGTAAATTGAACACCAATAAAAAATTAAAAAAATTAAAATAAAATAAAATAAATCAACACAACTGTTGGGTATATGTGAAGCTGCCCCTTGCAACCTCATTAAAATTGTGAGTGTAAGTATTGTCACTCCAGGGAAGGGACTGGAAGGCCTTAAAACAGTACATTACAGCAGAACAAGCTAATATAATACCACTAATTCATTTGGTGTTGCCAATACTGACCCAGAAACTTAGCCTGTGGCTTACATTATTAAAGACACTGGATAGGGCCTTTTTTTTTCTCTCAGATAAACTAAAAAAAAAAAAAAAAAAACAGCTCATCAATTTGCTTATTTAAAAGATCCTGGAGGGGTGCCTGGGTGACTCAGTGATTGAACATCTGCCTTTGGCTCAGGACTTGATCCCGGGGTTCTGGGATTGAGTCCTGTATCAGGCTCCCTGCAGTGAGCCTATTTCTCCCTCTGGCTATGTCTCTGTCTCTCATGAATAAATAAAAAAAAATAAATCTAAAAAAAATAAAAGGTACCAGAAATATAACCATCAGAGCAATGAGTGACTATACTCAGATTTGGGATGGGTTTGTGTGGTTTACTCTGGGTTATGGATACTTGAACACCTTAGGAATCCCAGGTTGGAAGCAGAACAATCACCCTAATATACGAGAAACATGAGATGAATACCACTGGGGTTGTGTAGTTATTTTGTCATATTAAGGGATAGTGACTGGTTTAGCACTCATTGATTATGACCCCCAGGTATTTATTGGGTAGCATCAAATGAAACCTAATGGCTATGTGGAACAAATCTTTGGCTGTGATTCCCACCTGGATGGTTGGGCCATTACACATTGTGTTCTCCCTGGGGACAGGTAAGAATTCACCACACAGTAACAATGGCTGCCAGTCTCTTTCTCCTCAAGACCAGATTAACATATTCTGTTCTGGTGTGAATTTTTATCAATTAGGTACATTTGAATCACTTGTGCTTCAGCAGTCCAATAAAGCACATACAATGAGGATTGCATTATTTCCATGGAAGTGATTATGAGTGCGATAGAGTTGTAAAATTATTATAGTTATTACTATGGAATAATATATTACTCTTAAAAAACATAAAACAGGGATCCCTGGGTGGCACAGCGGTTTGGCGCCTGCCTTTGGCCCAGGGCGCGATCCTGGAGACCCGGGATCGAGTCCCACGTCCGGCTCCTGGTGCATGGAGCCTGCTCCTCCCTCTGCCTGTGTCTCTGCCTCTCTCTCTCTCTCTCTCTCTCTCTCTCTCTGTGACTATCATAAATAAATAAAAATTTATAAAATAAAAAAAGAAAACAGAAAACAAATTTAATTGCATCCTGAATTTCAGTATAACCTATTATCATTAATAAAATTTATAAGTATCAGGATGCCTGGGTGGCTCAGAGGTTGAGCGTCTGCCTTTGGTTCAGGGTGTAATCCCAGAGTCCCAGGATTGAGTTCACATCGGGCTCCCTGCATGGATCTGCTTTTCCCTCTGCTTAATGTCCACCTCTCTCTCTCTCTCTCTCTCTCTCTCTCTCTCTCATAAATAAATAAATAAATAAATAAATAAATAAATAAATAAAATCTTTAACAAAATAAACTAACTTTATAAGTGTCAACCTAATTAACACTGGTAAATTTTCAGTTCCTTTGGATCTGAATAGTAAAACAATTTCCTTGTTGAGTAAATGCATGGAGCTTAGGTGGGTATTGACAAATTGAAAAGAGGTTTAATCTGAGATTGTTAATAAAATTTTCATTTTGTGATGAAGAAAGTTAAGGGTGTGATTTTAAAACATTATCTGGGTTGAAGTGTTGTATTAATTTATTCTGCATGTCTGGAAGAATGAAAAATAAGAATAAAAATCAAACAGAAACACTACATAAGTTTAAAAAGCCTGATGTACCAAATCTTCATTCAAAGTGGCTCTGAATTGATGGATAGTTTTGGATATACAACATGGGGAAAGGAAGCATTGTTTGTTAGCTAGATATATACCACAAAATTCCTGAAACTTTCAGTCAATCAATAATGTCCTTATTCCAGAAATGGCCATAAATGTGGTTATAACTGAATTAAATATAAAAAATAATGAATATTTAAACAATCTTCATTAAAATATAAGAATTATGTTGTTGCCCAGGACTGTGCTTTTTCAACAATATGTACAAATAAGTGCTGTTTTTAAAAACTGACTGGAAAAAAGAGAGACACTAAAGAGAACTTAGCAAAGCATGAAAATAATTAAGGAATTTACTGTCCAGACCTGCCCTTCTCCAACACCTTCATGGCTGCTCTAGCCACTTCCTTGTTGCGGAGGCTGTAGATGAGGGGATTCGGCATGGGAGTGAGAATGGTGTAGAAGACAGAGACCATCTTGTCCTGGGTGGGGGAACGATCAGAAGCGGGCCGCATGTATATGAACAAAGTTGTGCCATAATACATCCCCACCACCATGAGGTGAGAAGAGCAGGTGGCAAAAACTTTCTGGTGACCCTCTCCAGATGCTATGTGAATGACAGCCACAATAACATGAGTATAGGAAGCAATGATGATCACTACAGGGAAAACAATCATTATTATACAGCAGTAGAAAAGAACTTCTTCAAATGTTGATGTGTCGTTGCATGAGATGATGAGCAGGGAAGGAAAATCACAGAAGTGGTCTATTTCCCGGGACCCACAATAGAAGAAGAAAAATGTAGCTACAGCATCAATGATACAATCAGTAGAGCCCAGGATCCAGGAAGATGCAGCCATAAGTCCACAAATTTTAGGGCTCATAAGATTAGGATATCTTAGAGGGTAGCAAATGGCAATATAGCGGTCATAAGCCATTACTGCCCATAGGAAACGTTCACAGCCAAGTAGTGATGTATAGAGGAAAATTTGTGTAGCACACTCTACCACAGAAATGGAATTGCTGCCAGACAAATAGTTAAAAGCCATCTTGGGTACAGTGGTGCAGATGAGCATGAGGTCCATGAGGGACAGTTGGCTGAGAAAGAAGTACATGGGTGTGTGGAGCTGAGTGTCCAGGTAGATGAGGAGAATCATAGCAGTGTTTCCCATGAAGACCACTGTGAAGATGACCAAAAGCATAGAAAAGAGGAAGATGTGAGTGGGGCTGTAATTGAAGATTCCCAGAAGGATGAAATCAGAGTTAAAAGTCTGATTGTCCAATGCCATGAGGAATGTGTTTTTTATCTAATACAGCAAAAAGTGATGTCACTTCATTAATTTGGTGAACATGTACTCAGTGCCTTACAAAGCATGTGATTGTGGTAAACTATAGGTCAGTGATTATGCTGACATCAATGTTATTAGGAATTTCAAAAAAACAAGAAGGATAATAAAGGGGGAAAATATGTTATCTTGGTACTAATTTATACAAGTGTGGAATTATTCCTAAGCTCAGCTTCTAAACAACTTTTGAAAATTAAGACAATAATATACGTTTTATATAATTGATAATGTGTCTTCAAAAATGGAAATTCCCAAAAGCAATTAGACAGTGCCTTGAAACATCAGGAATCCTTTACAGGTTAGTCAATAGAGAAAGTAAGCATCATTCAGCATGTGGCAGAAAAAGTAACTGAGATAAAAGAGTGCAATATGAAACTTTGCTTTCATGATACGAGGTGATTTTACTGTCAGTTTAACCAAATCTTTACATTTGTCAATTGCTTTGCAATTTAGAGTGTTTTATTTGTAATTTATAGCAAATATTCTATGCAATAAGTGGACAAACTGAGGAAATATTTTAATTACACAACTATAAAAGCTTTGCTCTGTTCTTGTATAGCCCAATGTGGTAGAGTGACTTGTGTTTCCCCCAAAAGAGATGTTGAGTCTTAAGTCCTAGTATTTCAGAATGTAAACTTATTTGAAAATAATTAGCTAAGGGCACAGTTGGTTAAGTGTCTGACTCTTGGTTTCATCTCAGGTCCTGATCTCAGGGTTGTGAAATAAAGCCCCAAGTGCAGAGTCTACTTGAGTCTCTCTCTCTGTCTCTCTCTCTCTCTCTCTCTCTCTCTCTTCATCTTCCCCACCTCCATGCTCTCTATCTCAAATATGCAAATATATCTTAAAAAGAGAAAATAATTAGCTAAGATAAGATCATGTTGGAACAGAGCAAACCCCAATCCAATGTGACTGATGTCCTTAAAGACCTCCATGTGAAGACGGACACAAGGATAATGTGTGATGATAGAGGCAGAGACTCAAGTGTTATATTTACATATAAATAATTTTCAATGATTGTTGGTCATCACCAGAAGCTAGGAAAGAGGCATGGAACATATTATCTTTCTTACAGCTCTCAGAATTAACCAACCCTGCTGATATCTCGATTTTAGAACACTAGTAGCCTCCATTACTGTGAGAGAATATAATTGTGTTATTTTAAACCATCCAGTGTGTAACACCTTGTTATGCTTCACTAGGAAACTAATACATCTCATATCTCCTAACTCTGGGAAACGAACAAGGGGTGGTAGAAAAGGGAGTGGGTCGGGGGGGGTGACTGGGTGATGGGCACTGAAGTGAGCACTTGATGGGATGAGCACTGGGTGTTATGCTATATGTTGGCAAATTGGACTCCAATAAAAAATAAAAAAAATTACTACATACAAAATGGAAATTCAGAGAAGCTTAAGGTCCACACATTCAAACAATACTTATGAAGATTTATGCATTGGGCACTGGCAGTAAAACAGCACTCAAAAAAAGAAAAAAATATATATCACTTAGCCTAACATATTGTAATCAGATGGTGACAAAAATATCAAAACACTATGAAGCTATGGAAAATAATTGAAAAGAAGATGTTACAATTACATTGGACTGTCCTAATCCAAGGAAGACCTCAGTCATCTGATGGTATCTGACTAAAGACTTGGGGCAAGTAAAAAAAAAAAAATAGAGAGAGATATAGACCACCCTTTAAGAAAGAGCTACCCACATATAAATTCCATAAAGTGGAACCTACATGCAAAAAAAAGTAAAATGTATAGAAGATATAAAGAAAACAGAGATTTCTAAATTAGACTTATGTTTCATGTTAATTGTAGGATTTAAAATTCCATTTATGAGCTAATTATGCATGCATGAGAAAAGTTCATATATGAAGATGGGTTATTCCAGGTAGTAAATAAATGTCATAAACAGAAAGACAGGTCTGATGATTAGAACAATTAGATAGGAATGCACATTTACTCATTTGTGCATCACATTTTTTTGGACGCCAAAAACAAAACCAAACAAAGAAGCTGTAACCTAAGAGTAGCAAGAGCAAATTAATCTGTAGAAGATAGAACCTTGAATTCTGTCTCATGAGTTTGAATTGAAATTTTTTAAGTGTGGAGGTGGTAAAATACACTTTCTTTAAGTTGTAATTATGTATACAAATTGTGAATGATGCTGTAATAAAGAGAAAAACTCAAAAGTATTTAAATATTTCAAGACATGAATGATCATGACCTGCAAATACTGATCTACCGAAAGGGCATGTCTGCATTTTCATCTCATGATGTCTCAAAGAAGAGTAGCTGGATTTCATGACACAGTGATTTGGTGTACTGTAACAATGGTCCATAACAATGACAACTCATAAACCATGGAAGTCATGCCCAGAAATTAAGAGAAGAATCATTGAGTGAAATAATTGAAAAAAGACATTTACTACCAGGATTTGGTCAAAAAGATAAGTAAAGCATTACAGAAAAATGATGCTGGACACATATTGGTGTCATCAGTTCTGGCTGCTATATTCTTTTGTACAGAAATGATCAGGAAATAAAACAATTGAAAAAAGTTAAAAAAATTCTCACATGATCAAAAGTGACCATAGCAAACCTGTTTCCAATTACAATATACAACCTGCATGAGAATCAGTAACAGGGTGGGATGCCTGTGTGGCTCAGTGGTTGAGTGTCTGCCTCTGGCTCAGGGTATAATCCCCCAGTTCCAGGATCGAGTCCCACACTGGGCTTCCTGCATGGGGCCTGCTTCCCCCTCTGACTGTCTCTGCCTCTGTGTGTGTGTGTGTGTGTGTGTGTATCATGAGTAAATAAATAAAATCTTTAAATTTTTTAAAAAAGAATCAATAACAGGGTTCATAGCTACACTAACTGAAAACTACACTATCATTAATGAAGCTCAGTACTAGAATGTTGAATTAATAGATGGAAATAACAGATACAAAATACATTGCAGGTAACTTATTCACAAATCCTATGATATGAAGTTTAATACAGATGGTATATTATTTAAGTATATGTGCTGCCAAAGTGAGCACTATTTAAGAAGTGCAGCAGTACTGAAATAATGGTTATCACCAGCAAGGACCAGTAAGGTTATATAATTAGATAGGGTTATGCTAGTTTTCAAAAACACTGGCAATGCTTTTGCAAAAACAATTTGCAAAAATGCTTTATATGTATTAAATTTATTATTAAATTTGAAGTTATATAAAAGAACAAAAATATATATAAAGGTGTAAGGAGGGCACATAACAATGGTAAAGCATCTATGAATGTGAGATGGGCCCATTAAAAGAAAAGATGATGAGGTTTAAACCTGTCTTTCAAATGATGCATTAATGTTCTTATTCTCATCTGCCACTTTTGTCTTCTCACTTGTATTCACCACCAATTTCTTTCTCACTTAAGAATACCAGCATTAGATGAAAAAAGAAAAGAAATTGATTTTTTTTATCCAGCTCATCCATGAGCTAAGGCAAGTAACTTAACTCCTGCCATAATTCTCCTATCCCTACATACAAGATCATACCACATTCTTCAAAATAATATTTAAAAATGAAATGAATGAATGACATAAGGTGTTTAGCATGAATATCACTTAAGAAATATAGTCAATTATCTCCATCCATATTTCTATGTTCACCAAAAGTTTGGCATTAACGTACAAATATTCTTACCTGATTATTGATATAACCTCTTAGTGTGAGTCTAAATAGTATATAATTCAGATGAAAGAGTACGTTACCAGACAGGAGAATTGCATATTTTGCATATCATTGTATTTCTATAACCAAAAAAAAAGGAGCACCTGATATACAATTGGAAACAACAATAGTATTTGTTGTTAAACAAATTGAAACACAAAGTAATGAACTAGAACCAAGAGGCACATCTAGGAATAGTTATTCATAGTATTCATGAGATCAGCCCAACAGCTTCATAACACCACTCATTTAAATATGATTCTAATTCTGATTATTATATTATTTAACATCCTGGAGAATCAACATTACTTAAATGGATACAGTATATCTATGAATATATATATACATATGAAAATATACTCATCTATAGATATTGTTTTTTTTTTTATTTTTTTATGAGAGACAGAGGGAGGGGGATAGAGAGAGAGAGAGAGAGGCAGAGACACAGGCAGAGGGAGAAGCAGGCTCCATGCAGGGAGCCCAACATGGGACTTGATTCTGGGTCTCCAAGATCACACCCTGGGCGGAAAGCAGTGCTAAACTGCTGAGCCACCCAGGCTACCCTCATCTGTAGATATTGTTAAGCAGAAAATTATTAATATAGTTTTACATAAATTCTAGAAGCACTCACAGAACATGGAAATCATACCTGTTGTGAATTGTTTTGTTGTAAGCTTACCTTCTGTAGCTTCCTTCGTAAGCACAAAGCAGCAGTATAAATTAAAAGGATTATAACTCTTAAATAATCTGTACTTGGCCTGACCATGGTGAAAAAATGGAAAATTAATTTTCTAGCCCTCTGAGGATTCCATTCCCTTGTCTTTAATTATAGAAGTTGGCATTGTTTTCCATCTCCTCTCCCAGGACAAAGAAATGGAATTAGCTTTCCTTTTCCTTTTTCTTTTTTTTTTTTTTTGAAAATACTTACTCTGGATAGATAGTGATATCTCTCTCCTTAAGTTTTAGTTTGAACTCCGTGGAACTTTCTGCTCCCTCTCACTGACATAATAATAAGACGAAAACATACTGAGTGCCTCCTATGTAATTGGTACTGTGGCAATTTTGTATGTAAAATTACAGACACAAACATTGCATGTGCCAGGCACTCTTATCTTTAAATTTTTGTTTTGTTCTGTTTTTCTTTTTGTTTGTTTTTTACATAATAAAACTTCCTAAGCCAATTGTCCAAGGTAATAAAGTTAATGAATGGTGGACAGAATTTTCCAGTGCTAAAGTCAGCTCCATTTTTGAATTTTATTAGGGCATGATTAGCACATGAAAATTTCATGTATTAAAGTTATTCAACTTGACATTTTGATCTATGGTTGTATTATGAAATGATCACCACAATCAACCTAATTAAAATAACACCCCCTGGCAGGGGGTGGGACAGCTCCCCCAGGTGCACACACATGAGAATCAGCACAGCAGGCCCCTCCCTCAGAAGACAAGCTGGAAGAAACGAAGAAGAACAAGTTCTTGTCTGAGTAGCATTGGAAAGCTCGAGGGGGTATTGAGGGATTTACGGCATATAAAACCAGAGGAAAAATCTCCATGTTTTTTGGTTTGTTTTGTTTTTTGGTTTGTTTTGTTTTGTTTCTTGTTTTGTTGTTGTTGTTGTTGTTGTTTTGTTTTCTTCCTTTTCTCAGTACAACTCATTTTTAGCTACTCTGCACTGAGCAAAATAACTAGAAAGAAGAACTCACTATAAAAGAAAGAATCAGAAACAGTAGTCTCTGCCACAGAATTAAAGACTTTGGATTATAATTTGATGTCAGAAAGCCAATTCAGAAGCACAATTATGAACCTACTGGTGGCTCTGGAAAAAAGCATGAAGGATTCAAGAGACTTCATGACTGCAGAATTTAGATCTAATCAGGCCGAAACTAAAATCCAATTAAATGAGATGCAATCCAAACTGGAGGTCCTAACAACCAGGTTTAATGAGGTAGAAGAAATAATCAGTGAAATAGAAGACAAGTTGATGGTAAGGAAGGAAGCTGAGGATAAAAGAGAAAAACAATTAAAAGATCATGAGGAAAGGTTAAGGGAAATAAATGACAACCTCAGAAGGAAAAATCTATGTTTAATTGGGGTTACAGAGGGCACTGAAAGGGAGAGAGGATCAGAAACATATTTGAACAAATCATAGCTGAGAACCTCCCTAATCTGGGGAGGGAAATAGGCATTCAGATCCAAGAGATAGAGAGATCCCCCTCTAAAATCAATAAAAATTGTACAACACCTCCACACTTAATATTGAAACTCGCAAATTCCAAAGATAAAGAGAAAATCCTTAAGCAACAAGAGACAAGAGATCCCTCATGTATATGGGGAGAAATATTTGTTTAACAGCAGATGTCTCCACAGAGACATGGCAGGCCAGAAAGGGCTAGTAGGATATATTCAGGGTCCTAAATGAGAAGAACATGCAGCCAAGAATACTCTATTCAGCAAGGCCCTCATTCAGAATAGGAGAGATAAAGAGCTTCCAAGATAGGCAGAAACTGAACAAATATGTGACCCCCAAACCAGCTCTGCAAGAAATATTAAGGGGAAATCTGTAAAAGAAAGAGGAAGCCCAAAGAAATAATACACAAAACAGGTATTATGATGACATAAATTTATATCTTTCGATAGTTACTCTGAACGTGAATGGGTTTACTGATCCCATCAAAAGATGCAGGGTTTCAAAAAGCAAGACCCCTCTATTTGCAGTCAACAAGAGACTCATTTAGATATAAGGACACCTACAGCCTGAAAATGAAAGATTAGAGAACCATTTACCACTCAAATGGTCTCCAAAAGAAAACTGGGGTAGCAATCCTCATATCAGATAAATTAAAATTTATTCCAAAGACTGTAGTAAGAAATGCAAAAGGACACTATATCATACTTAAAGGATCTATCCAACAAGAGGACCTAACAATCGTGAATATTTATGCCCTTAATGTGGGAACTGCCAAGTATATCAATCAATTAATAAGGAAAGTAAAGAGACACTTAGATAATAATACACTAATACTGGGAGACTTCAACGTAGTGCTTTCTGCAAATGACAGATATTCTAAGCACAATATCTCCAAAGATACAAAAGCTTTAAATGATACACTAACCAGATGGATTTCACAGATGTTTACAGAACTATACATCCAAATGCAACTGAATACACATTCTATTCAGGTGCACATGGAAATTTCTCCAGAATAGACCACATACAAGGTCACTTCTCAGGTCTCAACTGATACCAAAAGATTGAGATTGTGCCCTGCCTATATTCATACCATAATGCCTTGAAACTTGAACTCAATCACAAGAAGAAATTTGGAAGAAATTCAAGCATATGCAGGTTAAAGACAATCCTGCTAAAAGGTGAAAGGGTCAACCAGGAAACTAGAGAAGAATTAAAAACATTCATGAAAACTAATGGGAATGAAGATACAACCATTCAAAACCTTTGGGATACAGCAAAAGCAGTTCTGACAGGGAAATACATCGCAATACGTACATCCTTCTAAAAATTGGAAAAAAACTAAAATACACAAGCTAACCTTACACCTAAAGGAACTGGAGAAAGAACAGCAAATAAAACCTACACCAAGCAGAAGAAGAGAGTTAATAAAGATCTGAGCAGAGCTCAATGAGATAGGAAACAGAAGAACTGTAGAACATATCAACAAAACCAGGATTTAGCTCTTTGAAAGAATTGATAAGATGTATAAACTATTAGTCAACCTTAATAAAAACAAAAGAGAAAAGACACAAACTAATAAAATTTCTATTGAAAAAGGAGGTATCACAACCAATATCAGGAAATACAAGCAATTTTAAAGACATATTGTGAGCATAGCCCTGGTGGGCCAGTGGTTTAACGCTGCTATTAGCCCAGGGAGTGATACTGGAGAACCGGGACTCAGTCCCACGGCAGGCTCCCTGCACAGAGCCTGCTTCATACTCTACCTGTCTCTGTATCTCCCTGTTTCTCTCTCTCTCTCTCTCCCACTTTCTCTCTCTCTCTGTCATGAATAAATAAATAAAATCCTTTAATAAATAAAAATACAATAAAACACAATACAAATAAAAACATATTATAAGCAGATATACGCCAATAAATTAGGCAATCTAGAAGAAATAGACGGATTTCTGGAAAACCACAAATGACCAAAACTGGAACAGGAATAAATAGAAAACCTGAGCAGGCTGATAACTATAGAGAGGAAATTGAAGAAGTCATCAAACACCTCCCAAGACACAAAAGTCCAAGGCCAGATGGCTTCCCTCTGGAATTCTATGAAACTGATAAAGAAGAAACAATACCTACTCCACTAAAGCTGTTCTGAAAGATAGAAAGGGATGGAATACTTCCAAACTTGCTCTATGAGGCCAGCTTCACTTTAATTCCAAAACCAGACAAAGACTCCAACAAAAAAAGTATACACCAATATCCCTAATAAACACAGATGCAAAAATTCTCAACAAGATACTAGCCAATAGGGTACAACAGTACATAAGAAGATTATTCACTATAACCAAGTGGGAATTATCCCCAGGATGCAAGGCTGGTTCACCATTCGTAAAGCAATCAAGGTGATAGATCATATCAACAAGAGAAAAACAAGAACCATATGATCCTCTCAATGGATGCAGAGAAAGCATTTGACAAAATTCAGTATCCATTCCTGATCAAAACTCTTCATAGCGTAGGAACAGAGTGAACATTCAACAGCATCTTAAAAGCCATCTCTGAAAAGCCCACAGGAAATATCATTCTCAATAGAGAAACGCTGAAAGCCTTTCCCCTAAGGTCAGGAACACAACAGGGATGTCCACTCTCACCTAGTATTAGAAGTCCTAGCTTCAGCAATCAGGCAACAAAAAGAAATGAAATGTATTCAAATTGACAATGAAGTCAAACTCTCCCTCTTTGCATATGACATGATACTGTACACAGGAAACCCGAAAGACTCCACCCCAAGATTGTAGAACTCATCCAGTAATTTGGCAGTGTGATAGGATACCAAATCAATGCCCAGAAATCAGTAGCATTTCTATACACTAAAAATGAGACTGAAGAAAGAGAAATTAAGGAGTTAATCCCATTTACAATTGCACCCAAAAGCATAAGATACCTAGGAATAAACCTAACCAATGAGGTAAAGGATCTATACTCTAAAAACTATAGAACACTTCTGAAAGAAATGGAGGAAGACCCAAAGAGATGTAAAAATATTCCATGCTCATAGATTGGAAGAATTAATATTTTGAAAATGTCAATGCTACCCAAGGAAATTTACACATTTAGTGCAATCATTATCCAAATACTGTGGACTTTCTTCAGAGAGTTGGAACAAATCATGTTAAGATTTGTGTGGAATCAGAAAAGACCCCGAATAGCCAGGATAATACTGAAAAAGAAAACCAAAGCCAGAGCATCACAATGCCAGGATTCAAGTTGTAATACAAAGCTGTGATCATCAAGACGGTATGGTACTTGCACAAAAACAGACACATAGATCAATGGAACAGAATAGAGAACCCAGAAATGGGCCCTCAACTCTACAGTCAACTAATATTCGACAAAACAGGAAAGACTATCCACTGGAAAAAGGACAGTCTCTTCAATAAATGGTGCTGGGAAAATTGGACAGCCACATGCAGAAGAATGAAACTATACCAATTTCTTACACCATACACAAGATAAACTCAAAATGCATGAAAGATCTAAATGTTAGACAAGATTCCATCAAATTCCTAGAGGAGAACACAGGCAACATCCTTTTTGAACTCGGTCACAGATATTTCTTGCAAGTTACATCTATGAAGACCAGGGAGACAAAAGCAAAAATGAATTATTGGGACTTCATCAAGATAAAAACCTCTGCACAGCAACAGAAAAAGTCAACAAAACTCAAAGACAACCTACAGAATGGGAGAAGATATTTGCCAATGACCTATCAGATAAAGGGCTAGTATCCAAGATGTATAAAGAACTTATTAAACTCAACACCAAAGAAACAAACAATCCAATCATGAAATGGGCAAAAGACATGAACAGAATCTCACAGAGGAAGACATAGACACTGCCAACATGCACATGAGAAAATGCTCTGCATCACTTGCCATCAGGGAAATACAAATCAAAACCACAATGAGATACCACCTCACACCAGTGAGAATGGGGAAAATTAACAAGGCAGGAAAGCACAAATGTTGGAGAGGATGCGGAGAAAAGGGAACACTCTTACACTGTTTGGTGGGAATGTGAACTGGTGCAGCCACTCTGGAAAGCTGTATAGCGATTCCTCAAAGACTTAAAAATAGATCTGCCCTGCGGCCCAGGAATTGCACTGCTGGGGATTTACCCCAAAGATACAGATGCAGTGAAATGCCGGGACACCTGCACCCCGATGTTTCTAGCAGCAATGTCCACAATAGCCAAACTGGGGAAGGAGCCTCAGTGTCCATCGAAAGATGAATGGATAAAGAAGATGTGGTTTATGTATACAATGGAATATTACTCAGCCATTAGAAACGACAAATACCCACCATTTACTTCGACATGGATGGAACTGCAGGGTATTATGCTGAGTGAAATAAGTCAATCGGAGAAGGACAAACATTATATGGTCTCATTCATTTTGGGGAATATAAAAAATAGTGAAAGGGAATAAAGGGGAAAGAAGAGAAAATGAGTGAAAATATCAATAAGGATGACAAAACCTTAGAGACTACTAACTCTCTGAAAGGAGAGTGGAAAGGGAGGTTGACAGGGGGTTGGGGTGACAGTGTGACGGGCACTGAGGGTGTCTGGACGGGAAGAGCACTGGATGAAATGCTATATGTTGGCAAATTGAACTAAAAAAATCTAAATGGGACAGTTTTGAGCAGATTCAAAATAGCACATTTTCAGATATACTAACTATATTGGGCATGTAGTGTAATGAGCATTGGGTGTTGAATGCAACTGATGAATTTTTGAACACCACATTGGAAACTACGTATGTACTAATTGTATTTCACTTTAAAAAAATATGCTACTCTTCTTCCCTAAATTTCTCCTTATAACATAATAGTTGAATCATTGGAGATACCACCATGGAGACTATAATCCAGTAATAGAACATGGTATAATTTTTTTTTCATTTGTTAGATGTATGGAAATACATGCATATGTACCCCTGCACACACACACTCAAACAGAAACACACACAAATACATGAACACTCAGAAGTAGGATAGTATAACTTATTTTTAGAACTCAATTTTATAACAATGACCAGGTATATGGGATTCAGCATATATTTTTGGCAGAATATTAAAGTTTATTTAATTCTTTAAAATATCCTTTACACAGAGATACCATTCCATATATTTTGCAGACAGGTACAGCAAAGATTAAAGTAAAAATAAAACATTTGTCCAACAACAAAATTTTGTTTCTAATTAGGGAATTGGAAAGTCACAGCCTTTGGTATTTTTCTCTTTTAAGTGTAAGAGTCTCTGACATACAGCAAATCTTCTCTACCTTAGTAACATCACAGACATTTGGAAACTTCCAAAGTTTCTGTCCTTCAATATCTTGATAGTAATGCTACAAGTCTTAATTTTTTTATAAATTTATTTTTTATTGGTGTTCAATTTGCCAACATATATAAAAAACCCCAGTGCTCATCCCATCAAGTGCCCCCCTCAGTGCCCATCACCCAGTCACCCCAACCCCCGTGCACCTCTCTTTCTACCACCCCTAGTTCGTTTCCAAGAGTTAGGAGTCTCTCCTATTCTGTCTCCCTTTCTGATATTTCCCACTCATTTTTTCTCCTTTCCCCTTTCACTATTTTTTATATTCCCCAAAATGAATGAGACCATATAATGTTTGTCCTTCTCCGATTGACTTATTTCACTCAGCATAATACCCTGCAGTTGCATCCATGTCGAAGCAAATGGTGGGTATTTGTCGTTTCTAATGGCTGAGGAATATTCCATTGTATACATAAACCACATCTTCTTTATCCATTCATCTTTCGATGGACACTGAGGCTCCTTCCACAGTTTGGCTATTGTGGACATTGCTGCTAGAAACATCGGGGTGCAGGTGTCCTGGCGCTTCACTGCATCTGTATCTTTGGGGTAAATCCCCAGCAGTGCAATTCCTGGGCCGCAAGGCAGATCTATTTTTAAGTCTTTGAGGAATCGCTATACAGTTTTCCAGAGTGGCTGCACCAGTTCACATTCCCACCAAACAGTGCAAGACGGGTCCCCTCTCTCCACATCCTCTCCAACATTTGTGGTTTCCTGCCTTGTTAATTTTCCCCATTCTCACTGGTGTGAGGTGGTATCTCATTGTGGCTTTGATTTGTATTTCCCTGATGGCAAGTGATGCAGAGAATTTTCTCATGTGCTTGTTGGCCATGTCTATGTCTTCCTCTGTGAGATTTCTGTTCATGTCTTTTGCCCATTTCATGATTGGATTGTTTGTTTCTTTGCTGTTAAGTTTCATAAGTTCTTTATAGATCTTGGATACTAGCCCTTTATCTGATACGTTATTTGCAAATATCTTCTCCTGTTCTGTACGTTGTCTTTTAGTTTTGTTGACTGTTTCTCTTGCTGTGCAAAAGATTCTTATCATGATGAAGTCCCAATAGTTCATATTTGCTTTTGTTTCTCTTGCCTTCATGGATGTATCTTGCAAGAAGTTACTGTGGCCGAGTTGAAAAAGGGTGTTGCCTGTGTTCTCCTCTAGGATTTTGATGGAATCTTGTCTCACATTTAGATCTTTCATCCATTTTGAGTTTATCTTTGTGTATGGTGAAAGAGAGTGGTCTAGTTTCATTCTTCTGCATGTGGATGTCCAATTTTCCCAGCACCATTTATTGAAGAGACTGTCCCTTTTCCAGTGGAGAGTCCTTCCTCCTTTGTCGAATGTTACTTGACCATAAAGTTGAGGGTCCACTTCTGGATTCTCTATTCTGTTCCATTGATCTATGTGTCTGTTTTTGTGCCAGTACCACACTGTCTTGATGACCACAGCTTTGTAGTACAACCTGAAATCTGGCATTGTGATGCCCCCAGCTATGGTATCTTTTGTAATATTTCCTGGCTATTCGGGGTCTTTTCTGATTCCTCACAAATCTTAAAGTAATTTGTTCCAACTCTCTGAGGAAAGTTCATGGTATTTTGATAGGAATTGCATTAAACGTGTAAAGCCCTGGGTAACATTGACATTTTCACAATATTAATTCTTCCAATCCATGAGCATGGAATATTTTTCCATCTCTTTGCATCTTCCTCCATTTCTTTCAGAAGTGTTCTGTAGTTTTAAGAGTATAGATCCTTTACCTCTTTGGTTAGGTTTATTCCTATGCATCTTATGCTTTTGGTTGCAGTTGTAAATGGGATTGACAAGTCTTAAGTTTGAAAGTCAAGTAGTTTGGTGAAAAAGTAAAATTAAGGGGAAAATAAAAGAAAGGGTAGTAAAACCGTATTTGAGAACCTTTATTCTTCCCAAAATAGATTAAATCCAATAGGTTGTTTTTATTGTTCCCATGTTGTGCTAGGCACAAATAAATTACATCATCGGGTAATAGAATGAGCCTTGTATTTGAATGTGTTCTTTGAATTAGGAATTTAATAAGGGCCTGATATTTATCTTGAATTTTACTTATATATAGTTTTATAAACAGGTAAGCATGAGTACAAACCAAGCAAATCCCAACTAACATGGAGATACAATCCTAAAGTGGTTATGAAATTTACATCTAGGATTTTGTCTCTCACTATGAGTTGATCTTCTGATTCTATTAATCAGAGAAGCAGAGCAGAAACTTGGAAAATATTATTTCATTACACAGATCAGGTCCTATCCTCGTCCTATAAGATTCAATTTTCTAAAGTATAGGGCTTGGACACATTCAGGTGAAAAATTTTCCATATGTGATTTGACATCTATCTTGGTTAAGAAGCACTGGATGAGGGCAGCTCCAGTGGCACAGCGGTTTAGCGCCACCTGCAGCCCAGGGTGTGATCCCGGGGACCCGGGTTGAGTCCCTTGTCAGGCACCTGCATGGAGCCTGCTTCTCCCTCTGCCTGTGTCTGTGCCTCTCTCTCTCTCTCTCTCTCTCTCTCTCTCTCTCTCTCTCTCTCATGAATAAATAAATAAAATATTTTTTAAAAAAAGCACTGGATGATATGTGAACCTGAATTGGCTTGGAGCAGTCTGTGTCTTCCATGACCCTGGTCCAGATACTCCTCCACTTTTATCATCCATGTGTTACTTTATTTACACTGGTTCTTTTTAAATTTAAATTCAATTAATTAGGAGCACCTGGGTAGCTCAGTGGTTGAGTGTCTGCCTTTGGGTCAGGTCATGATCCTGGGGTCCTGGGATCAAATGCTGCATCAGGCTTACCATGAGGAACCAGCTTCTCCTTCTGCCTATGGCTCTGCCTCTATGTGTCTCTAATGAATAAATAAATAAAAATCTTAAAAAATAAAAATCAATAAATTTAATTAATTAAATATAGTATATTATTAGGATTTCAGAGTGAAGATCAATGACCATTGGGTATTATATATAATACCCAGTGCTCATTACATCTCATGCCCTTCTTCATGTCCATTGCCCAGTTACCCCATATCTCCACCTTTCCTCCCCTCTAAAACCCTCAATTTGGTTCCTGTTATTAAGAGTCTCTTAGGGTTTGTCTCCCTCTCTGATTTCATCTTGTTTTATTTTTTCCTCTCCTCATTTATAGTCCTCTGCTTTGTTTCTTAAATTCCACTACAAGTGAGATCATATGATAATTATCTTTATCTAATTGTCTTATATCACATACCATAACCCCTTGAGTTCTATTGATGCCACTGTAGATGGCAAGGTTTCATTTATTGATGACTGAGTAATATTCCACTGTATATGTATACCACCTCTTTTTTATCAATTCATCTGTCAATGAACATCTTGGCTCTTTTCATAGTTTGGCTATTGTTGGACATTGTTGCTATAAACATTGGGGTTCAAAGTGCCCCTTTGGATCACTACATTTGTATATTTGTGGTCATCCTTGGTAATGCAATTGCTGGGTCATGGGGGTAACTCTATTTTCAACTTTTTTAAAAAATGTTTATTTATTTATGATAGTCACAGAGAGAGAGAGAGAGAGAGAGAGAGAGAGAGAGGCAGAGACATAGGCAGAGGGAGAAGCAGGCTCCATACACCGGGAGCCCGATGTGGGATTCGATCCCGGGTCTCCAGGATCGCGCCCTGGGCCAAAGGCAGGCGCCAAACCGCTACTCCACCCAGGGATCCCTATTTTCAACTTTTTGAGGAACTTCCATAATGCTTTCCGGAGTGGCTGTACCACCTTGTATTCCCAACAACAGCGAAAGATGGTTCCCCTTTCTCCAGATCCTTACCAATATCTGTTTCCTGACTTGTTAATTTTAGCCATTCTGAAAGGTGTGAAGTTGTATTTCATTGTGGTTTTCATTTGTATTTCCGTGATGACAAGTGATGTGGAACATTTTTTTCATGGCTCTATTAAACATTTCTATGTCTTCTTTTATTTATTTTTAAAAAATATTTTATTTATTCATGAGCAACAGAGAGAGAGAGGCAGAGGGAGAAGCAGACTCCATGCAGGGAGCTGATGCGAGACTTGATCCCAGGACTCTTGGATCATGCCCTGGACCAAAGACAGCCGCTCAACCGCTGAGCCACCCAGGTGTCCCAAGACATCCATTTTAAACACCCAAGGAATTTTGACATTTGGTTGAGTTTGGAGTCTTCTGGACTGAAAGACTTTCATTTCAAAACTTTGAATGGAGACCTTGCAGTGTTGGTATATATATTGTTTCTGTTTGTCATGGAAGCTTTTTTTTTAGATTTTATTTATTCATGAGTGAGAGAGAGAGACAGAGAGAGAGAGAGAGAGAGAGAGAGAGGCAGAGACACAGGCAGAGGGAGAAGCAGGCTCCATGCAGGGAGCCCGACATGGGACTCGATCCCGAGACTCCAGGATCACACCCTGGACCCAAGGCAGGTGCTAAACCGCTGAGCCACCCAGGGATCCCCTGTCATGGAAGCTTTTTATCTCTCCTTCTATTTTGAATGACACCCTAGCAGGATAAAGTATTCTTGGTTGGATATTTTTCTCATTTAGCACCCTGAATATATCATGTCACTCCTTTCTGGGCTGCCAAGTTTCTATGTATAGGTCTGCTGCAAGTCTAATAGCTCTACCCTTGTAGATTATGGACCACTTGTCCTGAGATGCTTTCAGGATTTTGTCTTTGTCTTTGAGATTTGCAAGCTTCACTGTTATATGTTGAAGTGTTGCTATTTTTATTGATTTTAAGGGGATTCTCTGTGCCTCCTGTACTTGATCACCTGTTCCTTCCCTAGATTAAGGAAGTTCTATACTATAATTTGCTCCAATATACTTTCTGCCTCCTCCTTTCCTCTTCTTCTGACAACCCAATTATTCTAATATTGTTTGACTTTAGGGTGAAACTTATCTCTTGAATTTTCCTCCTCATGATCCAGTAGTTTTTTTATCTCTCTCTTTCTCAGCTTCTTTATTTCTATCATTTTGTCTTCTGTATCACTAATTCTCTCTTCTGCCTCACTTATTCTAGCGGTTAGACCTTTCACTTTTTATTGCATCTCATCAACAACCTTTTTAATTTTGAATTGATTAGATTTTAGTTCTTTTATTTCTCCAGAAGGGTTTCTCTGGTGTCTTCTATGCTTTTCTCAACCCCAGATAGCATTTTTATAATCATTACTGTAAACTCTAGTTCCAACATCTTACTTATGTCCATACTGATTAGGTCCCTGGAAGTTGGTAATTTAGCCTCTTGTTCATTTTTTTTGAGGTGAGTTTTTCCATATTGTCATTTTTTTCCAGAGAATAGATGATTGAGAAAACAAAATACTAAAATGGCAAACCCCCCAGTGTAATATATACTAAACAACTCAGAAGAGACCCAAACCATATATATATATTTGTAATGCCATAATTCCTTCACACATCTGGGCTCTCATTCTCCTTTATGCAAAAATAGGGGAGAAGAAAAAGAAGAGACTCATTCTCCTTATGATTACATTATGTTAAATTAATTAAAAATATTTAAGCCTTTATGGTGACCATAATTATCTTCCAGTTATTAGGTATACACCTCAAAATGTCTTCACAGAAACAGTTCCATCCAATGACCTGTATATATTGCTTTAAAAAAGAATTAATGAAAAATCAGACCTGAAACACTCCTTAAAAACCACCTATTGCAAATTTTTAGTTTTTAATTATTGGGAGGAAGTTATTTGACTCAAAATAAATCCACTTTCCTTATTAATGTTCTGTATACTTCAGAAAATACATCAATTAATGAAATTTTCCAATACTGTACATTAAAAGTGAAACATAATTTAATGAACCTTGATTTAGCTAAATTGTACAGTGTGTGAAAATCTCCTAAACCTGGAACTATAGAATATTCTTGGATGCATAGATGGGGACCTTCAGGTCAGCCTATATCACCAGAGGAAGAGCTAGATCCAGTGTTGTAGATAATTCTCCCAAATATCTGTGCTCACGTAGGTCCTACCACTAAGTCTGTGATTTGTATTGTCTCTCTTTCTTCCATTTCCATTAATATTTCAAAGTCTCTAATTATCACAAGCCATTTGTCCCCAATTTTTTCCTTTTTATTGTCAACTCTATTCCTCTACTTCTCTTCCCTATACTCCATTTCCTTTTCTTTAAGAAACTTCTCTTCTTCAGAATATTTTTTTTCTTTTCCCTTGGTCTTCTTCATTTTCCATTAACAGTTGGCATGAAAGAATGGAGAATCACCAAGATGCTCTAGCTAGGATGTGAGAATTCTTGAAATTTCATATAATATGGTGACACTTATGAAACTATAAATCTTATTTTGACATTCAGAGAACAAAGAAAGAAGTTAGCAATTCTTTTATGTTGACTACCTTGGGAACAAGACTGTATTTGTTATATATTTAAATAGTTATCAATATTTTTTTATAAATTTTTATTGTAGGAAGCTTGGATTTTCTCAATAATATTTATCATTAAAATAGGTGAAAATACCAAATACATAACAGTTATGCAAATAAATAAATGTGTAATCTAAAAGGAGTTATTCTCCTTTTCAATACTTGGCATATGTCATTCTTTAAGGCACTTTTCTATGCCAAAATATTAGAGCTGCGAATGAAATTATTTTCCTGAAATACTAATATAACATTTTTTTAAGTTGAGGGTTTTTTTTAAGATTTTATTTACTGGGCAGCCCCGGTGGCTTTTCTTTAAAAAAAAAAAAAAGATTTTATTTATTTATTCATGAGAGACACACAGAGAGAGAGAGAGAGGCAGAGACACAGGCAGAGAGAGAAGCAGGCTTTATGCAGGGGCCCTGATGTGGGACTTGATCCTGGGACACTAGGATCGAGCCCTGGGCTGAAGGCAGGCACTAAACCATTGAGCCACCAAGGGATCCCCTGGTATAACATTTTAATTCTGTGAAAATAAATAAGGTCATTCCATTTCTGTGTGTCATTAAAATAATCCAAAAGGTCTTTATTAATTAGTTTACCTATTTTTAGAAGATTAGTTAAAATTAACAGAAGTTCATTTCAAATATCAGTATATAAGCAAAATATTTCCTAGGAAAAATTAAACAGCAAACAGATTTCAAACTAATTTGCCCTTATGATGGGTAGAATATTGTGATAGGCACAGGGCATATACCACTAAAATGTAACTTATAGGATAGTTCTCAGGCACTTGCTTTGTCCTTAGAGGTATACATTAATTTATATAACACATGTAAATTGTGGTGCTACATAGAAAACATTTCTTTGATAATCATTTAAAAATAAAATTGAGTTAGGTTCTTCTGGCTCTGTGATCTATTTCCTATACATATTGTGGCTCATTTTGCAGTGTTATCTAGTACATTCCTGATTCTACCCATCTTGAACTGCAATAGGTTTGTAAGTGATGCCTTCACTTACTGTGGTGTAACTCATTCCCCTTCTCCCCAAAATAGCACATTGCCATGAAGTTTTTAAAGTGTACAAAGGGGTTTCTCTTTTGTTCCCAAGAGATGATGCTACTCAACTTATCTAAGTGTAACAATATGAAATCAATTTCTCAAAACAAACAAGAAAGGAAAACAAACAACAACAACAAAATGATGGCTCCCTTCTCCAAACAGGTTGATAGAAGCAAAATTATTCTCAAAAGAGAAGTAAATATCCTTTTATTTCTTGGGAAAATAGTTTAATGGATGTTTATATTAAGATGGGACTCCAAAGCTTTGTCTAAGGTGAAAAAGTTAAAATATGCAGTATAAATCCTTCTGCTAATTAAGGAAGGAAATCCTTCTTCTAATTAATCCTCTACACATGTAATGATATTGATCCCATACACCCTTTCACTGGGCTGGTGTGACACAATGGGAAGAAGATAGGATTATAGGGGGAATCAAGAGAGCAGGAATTCTGTAGTTATTGAGAAGACAACCAGGAGGCATGATAAGACAAAACTATATAAATGTGAGGAGGTAATTTCCTTTGATCAGGGACACTGATAAAATTTAGCAACAGAAATGCATAACCTCTTTTTCTACTGGGTTCTCTATTGACCTATAACTGTGGGTAAGTCAGTAAAGTGACTACATGAGAGTCAACTGAAGTTTGGATGACAGGGTTGTACACATGCATCTAGTACACTACCAACCTGGGGGCATTGTCACAGTATGCATTTGAAAATTAAGCAGACAAATAAGCTTGTGTCTTCTCTGAAAATTCCAGAAAACACAAATTACCTAAAATGGTGTGGAGAAACCAGACCATCAGCTCTGACTCGATCCTGCTAAGAATCTTTGATTACAGTCCCACTCACATATTTTTTTTTTCTCACTGGTCTTGGGCATCTTTTCAATGGCCTTCTTGGGAAACACTGTCCTGGTTCTTCTTGTCTACCTGGACACCCATCTCCACATCTCCATGTACTTCCTCCTCAGCCAGCTCTCCCTCATGGACCTCATGTTCATCTGCACCATTGTACCCAGGTGGCCTTCAACTACTTGTCTGGCAGCAAGTCAATATCTCTGGCAGATTGTGGAGCTCAGATATTCTTCTATGTGTCCCTGCTTGGAGCTGAATGTTTCCTGTTGGTTGTCATGGCCTATGACCATTATGTGACTATATGCCACCCACTTTGATACACCATCCTCATGAATCAGGAACTCTGTGTCCTCATGACTGTTACTTCCTGGATCTTGGGCTTTTTTGATAGCATTATTGTGCTAGTAGCAGCCCTGTCACTGTCTTTCTGTAGCTCTCCGGAAATTCATCACTTTTTCTGTGATGTTGCTGCCCTTTTCCCTCTATCTTGCACAGACACCTCTGCTTTTGAAAGGCTGCTTTTCCTCTGCTGTGTGGTGATGCTAATATTACCAGTGTCTGTGATCATTACTTCCTATTCATATGTCCTTCAAGCTGTCCTCCACATGAGCTCTAGAGAAAGTCACCTCAAAGCCTTCACCACCTGTTCCTCCCACCTGACTGTGGTTGGACTGTACTATGGTGCTGCTATGTTCATGTATATGAGACCAGCTTCTAACCATACACCAGACCATGACAAGATAGTATTTATCTTCTACACCATCCTCACCCCCATGCTGAACCCTCTCATCTACAGTCTCCACAACAAAGAGGTATCCAGGGGACTTCAGAAACTGTTGAGGAAAGGAAAGTTAATGTAACTTCATCAAGTATCTTTGAATGTCAACTCTGCTCAACATCTTTCTTCTAGTTTGACTTTTTTCCCTCCATTTTTTGTTCAGTTTTAAAATAGCTTTATTTGGTATAATATAATGTAAAAATTACAGGTAAAGTAGGTTGGATTTAGAAATAATCATAGATTATCATTTTATCTCCAGTGAATTTCAGTTATATCTGTAGTTGTTAGCCAGGAGTACTTAACTTTGGAATGCCTGACTTTGAACCTGGTAGGAGTCTGATTATCTTTGCTTTATCTAAGAAAAAAAAATAGAGTTCATCCATTGATTTTTGCTGTGCTTTCTCATTGCTTAAGGATTATTTAATCATATACACTTGTTTTCAAGTATACTTTTCCTCAGACCTGTGTATTGCCTGTTTTGTTCCTGACTGTTCTCAACCTAATTCCCGAACTTTTAGCGGGGGGTAGTTAGTATTATCAACTCCTTCAATCAAGCTTTAAGGCCATGTAAAATAGTTCTTAGAAGTTCCTACTTTGTTAAGCTTTAAATTAGAAATGGCTATTATAAGAAGTTTATATAAAATGTCTATTTGGTTAGACTATACAGTCTTCGTTTTTATTGTGATTGATTCTAATTCTCACTTATCCTTATAGTAATAACTAGAATAAATTTGAAGATATTAGAAAATTATTATTTCCTGGATATGCCAGCCATGGTTTTTATACAGCTTTGAAAATATAACAGTTTATATAAAATATAAACGGGATTTATATTATCCGAAAAAAGGAAATTAAAGTTTCCTTAAGAGAATTTATGGTCTCTAAATGTTCACAATGATTATTTTATTTTATTATTTTATTTTATTTTCTCCAATGATTTTAATGCTCCATAGAGTTTCCATACTTTGATGTAACTAAATTGTTATTAGTTTATTGCAATTTGCATATCTGAATTATCCACATTCTGAAAATTGAAAGTAACTTTTGCCTGCTTCACTTGGTTTATCTTAATTTCTCTATATTTTATCATTAACCTAATCTCCATTTTTCAATATATTATTGCTCTATTAATGCATGCTTCTTTTTGCTAAAACTAGATTTTATGCTTTAATGATATGCATCTTGTGTTACATTTTTTGCACCTTTTTTATCAAAATGGCAACATTTTGGTACAAGTTGAATATTCTCAATAAAGTGCTTTTGTTTGGGTTTATTTTTTTGAGATATAATTCATATACCATGAAAATCAACTGTTTAATGTGTACAATTCCGTGATTTTTTTGTAATAGATTCACAGGTACTCAAACATCAACATTGACTAATTCCAAAGGTTTTTATCTCTCCAAAAGAATATCCACACCCATTAATATTGATTTCCTTTGCATCCTCCACCAACCTTTAAAATAACAGTGCTTTTTTTCTCTCTACAGTTTTGCCCTTTTAGGAATTTACATATTAATGGTCTTTTGTAACTGGCTTCTTTCACTTAGCACAATGATTATAAAGTTAATATTGAAGTATGTATCGGTATTTATGGATGTATCATTCATAGGAATAAATAATATCCCATTGCAAAGCTAGGTCACATTTTGTTTATCCACAGAACAACTGATAGACATTTGAAATATTTCTTTTTCATTATTATGAATAATACTACTACAAACATTCACATTTTTGTATGTACATGTTTTCCAATCTCCTGGGTATACGTCTGGCAGTAGAATTACTCAATCATATGATAACTTCAACTTTTTGTATTACTGACAAACTGTTTCCAAAATTGGCTACAAAATTTTACATTTCCACCATCAATGTAAGAGGTTGTTATTATTTTCTGATTCTCAACATTATAGCTATTCTAGCAGATGCAAAGTGGCATTACATTGTCATGTCAATTTTCATTTTTTAAATGACTAATGATGCTGAATAACTTTTCATGTGCCTGTCACTTTAACCTCTTATTTGAAGAAACAGCTACACGAGAACAGGCAAATTTAGGAACTTAGGAATATGGCAGAGTAGAAGGACACTGAGTTTATTCCATCTCATGTTTACAACCAAATATTATCCACAAAGAAGTCAATAAAACAGGCAGCCATCCAAAAACTGACAGAATTAACTCCACAACTAAATATAGAGAAGTTGCATCGGATAGGGTAAGAAGGTCAGAAAGGTGCAAGGGAGACGGCCCTCAGGAAGGAGGGTGATGCACACATGGAGAGGACAGAGAAATGGGCCCTCACACAGGGAGTTCATATGGGGAAAACTAACCCCACAATAGGTGTCTTTAAAAACCAGAGAGAGCTTCTCCCTCTGCCTGTATCTCTGCCTCTTTCTCTCAGTCTGTGCCTCTCATGAATAAATAAATACATCTTTAAAAAAATAAAAATAAAAAAAAAACAGAGGGGCTGAATTCTGTGAGATTGTAAAAGCAATGGGACTTGGGTCCTGGAGCTTTAAAAGTCAGTTGACTCAGTATTGGGCAAGCCATGAGAACAAATGATAGCTGCATCACCATGTATAAGTAACAGCAGCCTGCATGGAGAGGCAACAGAAAAATGTTAATTTAAACAACACCATAGGCAAAGGGGAGACAGATCTCTTCATACTGATCTGAGAGCTTATTGGGGGACTTCTCTGAAAATGAGGGAGCTGACAGGTACCATTCCCCTTCTCTTCTCCAGCATAAACACAAGGCCATCTGCCAAAGGTGGGGCTGCACAGACACATACTATCTAACCAGCTAGCAGTGAACACCACCATAGATCCTCCCAAGAATTTGCCCATTCCAAGCCTGCTAGTTTCAGCCCTAAGCTCAGAGAAAATTTTGTTAAAGCCACACACATGCCTTGCCCAAATACTAGGCACAGAGCTACTGCCTCACCAAATTTCCATTTGCCATATCATACCTAATGATGCACCCCCACCTGCTATCATGCACCATGCCCAGCCTCATTCCCCAAGCAGCTCCTGCACACAGTCTCCAGATGCTGCAGCACTTGGGGACACAACATAGGACTAGTGGCCCAGTACAAATTTTGCTAACACCACTGCCCAATTCCTAATTTCTGTGGTGGACATATCCACCACAGGCAGATAGTCAGTGCAGAAGACAACACTGAAAAGAAAGGTGAGTCACACAGAACAGCAGGGCATAGGCAATAAACATAGAATATTTTCCTGAAGTGCCAGGTTCTAGTGAACAGGAGACATTGTACTGCAAGGATCTCAGGGTCTCTTTTTTTATAAAGTCACTATTTTCCAGAGCAGAAAGCATACATGGCTTTCTTGACACAGAGAAACAGACACAGAGAAGTAGACACAATGAGGAGAAAGAGAAATTTATCTGAAAAGAAGAAGAGAGAGAGAAGTGGGAAGAAAATTCTTTTGAGGAAATAATAGCCGATGACATCTTCCCTGATCTAGGAAAGGAAACAGACATCCAGATCAAGAAGGACTAGATAACTTCCATCAATCTCTACAAAAGCAGACCCAAACCAAGGCATGTAGTAGTTAAATTTGCAAAATATAGTTCCAAATTTTTTTAAAGCAGAAAGACAAAAGAACCCCCTAACTTACAAGCAAATACCCACAAGATTAGTAGGAAATTTTTTAAAGATTTATTATTTATTTATTTATTTATTTATTTATTTATTTATTTATTTATTTGAGAAAGTGAGCACACAGGAGGAGAGGGAGAAGCAGACTCCCCCCTGAGTAGGGAACCTGATCCCAGGACCCTGGGATCATGACCTGAGCCAAAAGCAGACACTCAACCAACTGATCCATCCAGGTGCCCCTAGCAGATTTTTCAACAGAAACTTTGTAAGCCAGAAGAAAATGACATGATATATTCAAAGGGCTGAATGGGAAAAATATGCAGCCGATAATACTCTATCTAACAGGGATATCATTTAGAATAGAAGGAGATATGAAGAGTTTACCAGACAAACAAAAATTAAAGGAGTTTATGACCAGTAAACCAGTCCTGCAAGAATTATTAAAGGGGAAACTTTGAATGTAGAGACCAAAGATGACAATATAGTTACAGGACACAATAACAGTAAAAATGAATATTTTTGTAAAAACAACAGTCAAGGAACTAAAAAAAAAGATATAAAGCATAATAACATATATTTAAAATGTGGGGAGTAGAAAAGAATGGGTTCAAAATTAAATGATCATCAACTTAATACAAACTCCTATGTAGAGAAGTTATATATAAACCTAATGGTTTCTATATATCAAAAATGAACAAAAATATGCAAAGAATAAAGAGAAAGAAATCCAAATATATCATTGAGAAAAATCAGCAAAGCATGAGAAAAAAAACGAGGAACAGAGGAAGTCTTTAGAAACAACAAAACAAGTAATAAATGGCAATAAGTACAAATCTATCAATAATTACTTTGAATGTACATGGACTAAATACTCCTATCAAAAGATATAGGGTGTTAGGGGTTCCTGGATATCTCAGTCAATTAAGTACCCAACTCTTGATTTCAGCTCAGATCATGATCTCAGGGTCATGAGATCAAGCCCCACATCAGGCTCCACCCTGGGCATGGAGCCTGCTTGAGTTTCTTTCTCTTCCTCTCTGTCTTCTCCTCTCTCTTTCTTTCAAAAACAAAACAAAACAAAACAAAACAAAACAAAACAAAAACATAGGGTGTCGGAATGGATTTAAAAAAGACCTATCTAATTACCAAATGCTGACTACAAGAGACTGAATTTGTTTGTTTGTTTTAGTTGAAAGAGAAAAAGAGAGAGATGGTGAGAAAGAGAGAGAGCATGTCAAGAGAAAAGGGAGGGGGGAGAGGGAGAAGCAGGCTGTCCTCTGAGCCAGGAGCCCAACATGGGGTTCAATCTCAAGATCCTGGGATTATAACCTGAGCCAAAAACAGATGCTCAACTGACTGAGCCACCCAGTAGCCCCCAAGAAAATCATTTTAGACCTAAAGACACAGGCAGATTGAAAGTGAGGGGATGGAGAACAATCTATCATGCTAATGGATATCAAAAGAAAGCCATAGTAGCAATTATTTGGGATAAAATAGACTTTAAAACAGACTATAAGAAGAGACAAAGGACAATATATAAAAATAAAGAAGATAATCCACCAAGATAAAAAAAAATTGTAAATATTTACGCACCCAATATACGGGCACCCAAATACATAAAAGTTAATAATAAACACAAAGTAACTAATTAATAAAAATACAACAATAGTAGAGGACTTTAATACTATTGTAAATATACAGATAAACCAAACAAAAATTCAACAAGGAAAAAATTACTTTGGATGACACATTGAAACAGATGGATTTAACAGAGATATTCAGAACATTCTATCCAAAAATAGCAGAATATACATTACTTTCAAGTGCACATGGAACATTTTACAGATATGTAAAATGCACAAAACAAACCTAAACAAAATCAAAATGATCAATAACATACCATATATATTTTATGACCACAACACAATGAAACTAGAAGTCAACCAAACAACAAAAGGAGAAAACCACAAATATATGGAGGTTAAAAAGTATGCTACTAAATAACAAATGGGTCAACCATGAAATAAAAGAAAAAATAAAAAAATTATATGGAAACAAATGAAAATAAAAACAAAGCAAGCAGGCCTAAATGTTTTGGAGTACAATAAAAACAGTCATAAAAAGGAAATAAATAACAATAGGAGGTAGAAAAGGAATAACAAACAAACCTAAAAAAGCAGAAGAAAGAAAATATTAAAGATTAGAGCTAAAATGTCCACAATAGCCAAACTGTGGAAGGAGCCTCGGTGTCCCTCGAAAGATGAATGGATAAAGAAGCTGTGGTCTATGTATACAATGGAATATTCCTCAGCCATTAGAAATGACAAATACCCACCATTTGCTTCGACATGGATGGAACTGGAGGGTATTATGCTGAGTGAAATAAGTCAATCGAAGAAGGACAAATATATGATCTCATTCATTTTGATGAATATAAAAAGTAGTGAAAGGGAATAAAGGGGAAAGGAGAGAAAATGAGTGAAAATATCAGTGAGGTTGACAAAACATGAGAGACACCTAACTCTGGGAAATGAACAAGGGGTAGTGGAAAGGGAGGTGGGCAGGGGGTTGAGGTGACTTGGTGACCAGCACTGAGGGAGGCACTTGGCGGGATGAGCACTGGGTGTTATGCTATATGTTGGCAAACTGACCTCCAATAAAAAATTAAAAATTAAAAAAAAATTAGAGCTGATATAGATGATATAAAAATAAAAACAAAACAAAACAAAAAAAAGAAAACACAATATAGCAATGAAATCAGGAGCTGTTTTGCCTTTTTAAAAATCAATAAAATCAATAAATTCTAACCAGACTTTTCAAGATAAAAAGATAGACTTAAATAAAAATCACAAATAAAAATGAGAAATAACAACCAACACCACAGAAATGTAAACAATTATTAGAGAATATTCTGAAACACTGTATGCCAACAAATTGGACAATAAAGAAGAAATGGATGAATCCCTACTACCATATAAAAACAAAACAAAACTAAAACAGGAAGAAATATAAATTTGAACAAACCAATAACCAGCAGTTATGGAATCAATAATCAAAAACCTCCCAACAAACAAAAGACAGGACCAGATGTCATCATAGGTGAATTCATCCAGACATTTAAAAAAGAGTTATTAAAGAAGAGTTAATTGTTTTAAAGAATAGCTATTCTCAACCTACACCAAAAAATAGAAAAGGTAGAAAAACTTCCAAATACATTCTATGAATCCAAGATTACTCCAATACTAAAATCAGATACAGACACTACTAAAAAAGAGAAATTCAAGGCACTGTCCCTGATGAACATGGATGCAAAAATTCTCTATAAAATATTTTCAACTAAATTCAACAATACATTTAAAAAAATCATTCACCATGATCAAATGGGATTTGTTCCTGGGCGGCAAGTGTGTTTTGATATTTGCAAACAATAAACATGATATATTACATCAATAAGAGAAAGAATAATAACCATTTTACCATTTTAATAGATGCATAAGAAGCATTTGACAAAGTATAACATACTACCCAGTATAATACGGAATTCAACAGTTCCATATAACACCCAGTGCTCATCACAAGTGCCCTCCTCAATCCGTATCACCTATTTAACCAATCCCCCTACCCACCTCCCCTCTGGTGACCATCAGCTTGTATTGTATAGTTAAGAGTCTATTTCTTGCCCCCTTCTCTTTCTTCCCCTCTGCTCATTTGTTTTGTTTCTTAAGTTCCACATATGAATCAAATTGTATCACATTTGTTTCTCTAACTGATTTATGTCACTTACCATAGTACTTTCCTTTCCTGCTTTGTTGAAGATTAGTTGACTGTAGAGTTGAGAGGCCATTTCTGGGTTCTCTATTCTCTTCTGCTGATCTATGTGTCTGCTTTTATGCCAGTACCATACTGTCTTGATGATTATAGCTTTATAATACAGCTTGAAGTCCAAAATTGTGTTATTTACAGGCTCTGGTCTTCTTTTGCAAAATTATTTTGGCTATTCTGAGTCTTTTCTGGTCTCATAGATTCTTCGAAAAGTGCTGCTGGTATTTTGATAAGAATTGCTTTGAATGTGTAATGTGCAATAAACCAATGTTTGTTTTTTATCCAAATTTGTCTACTCTTGGAAGTATCTTACTTTGCTGTACAGAAAGTCAATTTTTTTTTAAAAAAAAGGTTGTTTCATAAGTAAGAAACTGAAGTTTCAAGTATGTAATGACTTCAACTTGAGGTAGTCAACATTTTGCTAATTTTAGTTCATTTATGAATATTTAAGGTGTTGTTATTTTTGAAAGTTGTTGTTCATTTTCAGAAGTCCTCAAATATCTAACTATAAATGGAGAGAAGTATGTACAAGTATTTATCTTTGTAGGGTAAGTGATCTAACTTGAAAATAACTGATCACATAAGTCTTTTAAGTAAGTTATGAAAAAAACAGGTTGTTTACTGATGGCAAATGACTATTTAACTTAGGAAAGCTTTCTCTTTTTATAAAAGGTTTTATTTATTTATTCATAAGAGCCACACACACAGAGAGAGAGAGAAAGAGAGACATAGGTTGAGGGAGAAGCAGAGTCCCTGTGGGGAGGTCCAATGTGGGACTCAATCCCAAGACCCCAGGATCATGACACAAGAAAAGGCAGATGTTCAACCACTGGGCCACTCAGGCACCTTTAGAAAAGCTTTTATGTGTCCTACCTGTGAATATACAAATACTTTTCAATATTCAGATTTTGACTGATTAAAAAGTTGTAGTCTTCAACAGAAAAAATATATGCATTGTTTAAATTTATTATAATGGAACAGTTGTATGAAATAAAACAAAGTAATATTAAAAATAAAAAAATGATGACTGGGTTGCTCAGTGGTTGAGCATCTGCCTTCAGCTCAGGGCGCAACCCCAGGATCTGGGATTGAGTCCCACATCGGGCTCCCTGCAGGAAGCCTGCTTCTCCCTCTGCCTGTGTCTCTGCCTCTCTCTCTCTCCCTCTCTCTTTCTCTGTGTGTCATGAATAAATAAATAAGATCTTAAAAAATAAAAATAAAAATAGAAACAAATGTTTGCATATCCTCAATTTATATGTTAACAAAATATCAAACCAATGAGTGGGACGAATCAAGCTAGAAAATATGCAAACTATTATCTTGTCTGGAAAAATAAGTGTTAATCTTATTTATAAAATCAATTCATGAGATATATACTGAGTTTCTCTATGCACAAGAAAATGGAAAAACATAAGTCTGGTGGGAAAAGTAAAAATATATGTCTTTATTTCTATAGCTGTTTACTGGCTTCCAAATAATTTCATTTAACTGACCAATGCCAGATCACTTCCTGAAATCACACACTTTCTCACAGATCATATTATCCCATGAATTTTCATCAAAACTCTTAAAATTAACTGAAATATTTAATTTTTCATCAAATTTTAGCTCCTAACAGGATGATTTCATGGGAGTAGGGACTTAGTTGTTTTATTTTTATTCACAAAACTCTTGATGTATATAAATTTGAATAAAAATATTATTAAAAATACTATAGCATTGACATCATTATCCTGTTTTTACAGATAAAGGAAATACATGTTAGGTGAAGTATATTTCCAATTTCACAGGCCTGGTAAGTGGTGGTGATATTTCTCAAACCTACTGTCTATTCATTCTAAAGCCAAGGTCCTAGTGACTATTCCATAAGAGCATTTTGGATACATGCTATATATGCCTAATGTAATCATATATAAAACTTACATAAGCAAAATTATAATTAGTGCATTATTATAAGAGTGTACAGACATTCTTTTGGAAACCTATAGAGGCATTGAACTGGCCAATTCCCATCTGTCTCTTTAATGCAGCTTGTGTTTGAGAAACATGTGAGAAACAGTTTTTGCAATGAAACAACAGCTGGTAAACTTAGGCAGGATTTTTGTGTCTGTAAAATAGGGATATTCACAGGTAACAAATACTACCATTGAGAGACTTAAAACTGATCTATAAATTTTACTTAGAAAATGTCTGACAGGGGCACCTGGGTGTTTCAGTGATTGAGCCACTGCCATTGGCTCAGGTCGTGAATCTGGGGTACTGGGATCAAGTCCTGCGTTGGGCTCCCTGCAGTGAGCCTGCTTCTTCCTCTGCCAATGTCTCTGCTCCTCTCTCTGTGTCTCTCATGAATAAATAAATAAAATCTTTAAAAAAAAAGAATAATAGAAGAGATCCAGGTAAATATAGGTACCCCAGGTAAGTCAAGATGAAAGTTGGTTAATATATCCAATGATGAATAAAACAGAGGACTGGTAACATAAGCAATAAAGGTGTGGCGCAATGACCAACAATTTATTAAGTGATGTAGAATCAAAAGAAGAAATTTTAGAAAATCGGTGAACAGCTGAAGATTATTTTTTCTTTTTTAAAAAAGATTTTAATTATTCATGAGAGAGAGAGAGAGAATGAGAGAGAGAGAGAGAGAGAGAGGCAGAGACACAGGCAAAGGGAGAAGCAGGCTCCATGCAGGGAGGCCGAAGTGGGACTAGATCCCAGGTCTCCAGGATCACACCCCGGACTGAAGGCGGCGCTAAACTGCTGAACCACCTGGGCTGCCCCAACAGCTGAAGATTAAAGAGAGAAAAACAAAATCTGTAATTTAACAGAAAAAAACTAAATTAGTATTGTAAGATATTGGGCTATAATTTTGTTGTTTTGTTTTTCAGCTAGTAGAATCAAAGAAGTTATGAAAAGCTGGAAAATCGAAGATGATAAAGAAGGAACAGGGGTAGGTTAAAGGGGTACTCAGGAAATAATAATACTTGGCTCATTCAATCTCTCTTTAAAAGAAGAGAGAATGGCTGAGTAATATTCCGTTGTATACATAAACCACATCTTCTTTATCCATTACTCAGCCATTAGAAACGACAAATACCCACCATTTGCTTTGACGTGGATGGACCTGGAGGGTATTATGCTGAATGAAGTAAGTCAATCGGGGAAGGACAGTGTATGTTCTCATTCATTTGGGGAATATAAATAATAGTGAAAGGGAATATAAGGGAAGGGAGAAGAAATGTGTGGGAAATATCAGAAAGGGAGACAGAACATAAAGACTCCTAACTCTGAGAAACGAACTAGGGGTGGTGGAAGGGGAGGAGGGCGGGGGGTGGAGGTGAGTGGGTGACGGGCACTGAGGGGGGTTCTTGATGGGATGAGCACTGGGTGTTATTCTGTATGTTGGTAAATTGAACACCAATAAAAAATTAATGAAATAAATAAATAAATAAATAAATAAATAAATAAATAAATGACTAAAATAAATAATTTGAAGTATAAATATGTAACAAAAAATTAGGAGTAAAGTCGGTGGAGGTAAATGTATCAGCTAATGAGATTATACTCCATTTGAGGTATTGGAGTATGTAAAGTTTCATATTAATATTTTGTCATAGGAGCAGAAAATTTTGACACTATTATCCGTAGAACATTATACCTAGAATTATTTTTCCTCATATTGTCTGTACTCTCCAATAAAAATGTAAGTTTGAAAACAACCAAATATTTTATTCTAATTATCCAGAGTTCAGCAATATTATCTCCAAAATTTCATTCAAATACAACTGTATTTATATAATCTATACCTATATTTATATTTGATTAACCATAAGAAAATCACATCTTCCAAAGGAAATGTGTAGAAATATGTATTGGACTTTTATGTTTATTATAAGTTGGAACTGTCACTCCATTACAACAGTAAGAATAAAATAATAACAAGGGGTAGTGGAAGGGGAGGTGGGCAAGGGGATGGGGTGACTGGGTGGTGGGCCCTGAGGGGGGCACTTGATGGGATGAGCACTGGGTGTGATACTATATGTTGGCAAATGGAACGCCAATAAAAAATATACAAAAGAAAAGAAATTGAGACATTGCTATTAGAAAAAATAATAATACCATGTAAAAAAATAATATGTAGACTAAAGAAGGACAAGTAAATTTTCTTTCAAAACTAAATTAGAATCAGGTTTCGATATAAATTAGAATTAGATAGGGATCAAGATTAAAATATTTAAGAACTATATTTCCATAATTTGTTTCTTCTTGAGCTCAGGACTTCACTTCTTACTTTTCAGGTACAAATTGTATTACCCACCATAATGATGTCAAATTCCACCATAATGATGGGATTTCTCCTCACAAAGTTTTCTGATGTATGGGAACTACAAGTTTTTTATGCCATAACCTTCTCTATAATGTATGTAGTCACTCTGATGGGGAACATTCTCATTGTTACTGTCACCACCCTTGACAGGAGTCTTCACATAGCCATGTACTTCTTCCTTAGAAATCTGTCCATCTTGGATGTCTGCTACATTTTTGTGACAGTTCCTAACTCATGTGTCAATTCTCTGCTTAACAGCAGCACCATTTCAAAGGCTGGGTGTGTAGTTCAGGTCTTCCTAGTGGTTTTCTTTGTATATGTGGAGCTTCTGTTTCTATCATGGCCCATGACTGTCATGTGGCTATCTGCCAACCTCTTCACTACCCTGTGATCATGAACCCTCAAATCTGCATCCATACTCAGTGGTCTCATTTATGCAGGTGTGCACACTGGCAACACATTCCGGCTCCCCTTTTGTCAATCCCATGTTATCCATCAGTTTTCTTGTGATATTCCCTCTCTTCTAAAGCTCTCCTGCTCTGACACTTTCAGCAATAAGATGCTGATCTCATCTTCTGGCTGGGGATTGGCGGTGGCTGTTTCATCTTTATCATCAGATTTTACATTCACATATTTTCTACTGTTCTCAAATTTCCAGGTGGAGCAGACAGAAAAAAGGCTTTTTCTGCCTCTGTCCCTCACATCATTGTGGTGTCTGTCTTCTTCAGCTCAGGCTTTTTTGTATATCTGAGACCATCTGAAAACTCTTCCATAATGCAGGACATGATCTTTTCTGTTTTCTATTCCATAATCCCTCCACTCTTCAACCCTATTATCTACAGTCTTAGAAATGAACAAATAAAATAAGCCATTAATAAAATGAAGAGAATGTTTATTCAGGAAATGTACAGGAAATTGCTGAGGTTCACTCTAAACTATTGAATAAAATTCATGTTTTCAGCAATAAATTGAGAAATTGATTGGAATTGTACCAAAATAACTGACATATATTTAATCTATAATGTCACTAAAATATATCATTTATCAATATAATTTCATTTCTGAAGATGTTGGATTATCTGAATATAGCACTGGGTAAAGAATCTGGAATTACAAATAAGAACTCTCTATTTATGCTTTGACAGATTAGAAGCACTCACTAAAAATTTAGTCCAAAAATACCCCAAAAAAGTTATCTCTAGAAGTATTTTATATTAAGCCCTGTTTTGTATTTGTTTACTATTTAAATATTTATAAACCTAGTATTAAACAGTAGTATAGAAGAAATGGTCACAATCACTCAAAAATAAATATGAAAAAATATAGTTTCTTTTGAATACCATAAAATATGAATGCAGTATAGTTGTGAAAAGAGAAGTGAATTTGGTAGGAGTATGGAGTCATGTATGAGAGGATCAGAAATATTTTACATAGCTTGTTCATAGGGCAAGGGAAATGTAGATACATTATACTTCTTATCACACCAAAATTTTGCTAAAAATGTGTTCAAGTGGCTTAAGGATACATTTACTTGATTATGCTTTAAACATTATTTGCTAGGTTGATTAAGGAATGGAAAATGGTTTTTCCCCACTTTCACATGGTTATCCATGGGCATCCATTAAGACCACCGAGAAGTAAAAAGAATGCTATTTTGCTTTCTGTTAGTGTCATTAAAATATTTATCTTTATTGTCAATAATATTAGCCATTATATAGTAGCTTGTACTGCAAAAATTAGCAACTCCAAAGTTTTAGTATATTAATACAACGAAGATTTACTTCTTGCTCTTAGCATAAGCTAAATGGAAGCCATCAGGGAGCTCTCTGAATTGGATTCATTTGACAGATCCATTGAAAATGATAGTTAGGGGCAGCTCCAGTGGCTCAGCGGTTTAGCGCTGCTTTTCACCTGATCCTGGGGACTGGGGATCGAGTCCCACATCGGGCTCCCTGCATGGAGCCTGCTTCTCCCTCTGCCTGTGTTTCTGCCTCTGTGTGTGTGTGTGTCTCATAAATAAATAAATAAGACTTTTAAAAAAGAACATAATAGTCTCATTGAAATGAGTTTTAAGCATTTTCTTAAAAAAAAAAAATCAAATAGAAAAAGTGGGAATATTCTCCAATCAGAAACCAAGTAACTACTACTGACCTGAAAATATCAGCTTTGTGAGTTATTTCATTAATATGGATAAAATTTAAGGTAGTCCTTGGACACCTTGCAAGAGGTTTTGACCTCCACAGTGGAGATCCTTGAACTCTCAAGGAGACAAACATAAAAATATTAAAAAGCAATCCAAGTATGCACTTTGAAAATAGGTTCTAATAGCAAACAAAGTAAGGTATATATTTGAAAAGAGATCCAAACATACATTTTGACATCACAATAACAAAGATATGGCACTCATGTAAAAAAAAGTTTTGATGTACATACAAAAACAGAGTCATGGCAGTTTTTTTATTGTTTTAAAATGACAAAATTGAGAATGGAAAACAGAATCCCATAGTCAAAACTCAGTCACAGGGAGAAGAAAAATGTAGAAAAGTGCACATGAGTTCCTTATATCACTACCAGTCATTTCTGTGCACTTTTTTTTTTTTTTTTTACCAAATAAGTCACATGGCCACATTTGCTGTCAAAGGGAGAGGTGGGCAATCCACCCACACTTTAGGAGGGGGAGATGAATGATAATGCCATTAAGTACTAGAAATTATCTACATCTTCCTGACTGAAAGGATGAAATGTGAGGTTCTGAATGTCTGTTGTCCATGCAGTTATTATTAGCATTATGGTCACTGTACATATTCTAAGTCACTTGTAACATACAGTGGCATGAATTGTGCAAAGCCGTGCAATGCATTATCAACTCTTCAATAACCTCATGCAAGCAATAATAATGTTCCCACATTTTACAGATGATGCCCTGGTTTAGAGATATCTGATGGCCTGAGTGCCTCAATCGGTTAAGCATCTGCCTTCAGCTGGAGTCATGATTCCAGTGTCCTGTGATGAAGCCTGGTGTCAGGCTCTCTGCTCACTGAGGAGCCTGCTTCTCCCTCTCTCAGTGCCCCTCAACCTTGTCCCCACTTGTGCTCTCTTTCTTTTTAAATAAATAAAATCTTAAAAAAAAATGGGATGAGCCCTGGGTGTTATTCTATATGTTGACAAATTGAACACCAATAAAAAATAAATTTATTAAAAAAATAGAAATATATGAGGTTGTCTATTTTTCTAGTATTTATTTGTGCTTTCATTTCTATGGTTTTCTCCCTACTTTGGGTTCGATTTGTACTTTAAAAAACATTATCTTGGCCTCTAGGCCTAAACTTAGGTCTTTAATATAGATATTATTACTATAAAGTTCCCTCTAAGTACTGCTTTTGCTGAGTCACATAACTTTTACTATGTTGTGGGATGCCTGGGTGACTAAGTGGTTGAGCATTTGCCTTTGGCTCATGGCATGATCCCAGAGTCCAGGGATCAAGTGCTGCATCAGACTCCCTGCAGGGAGCCTGCTTCTCCTTCTGCCTATGTCTTTGTATCTCTCATGAATAAATAAATAAAATCTTTAGAAAAAAGTTTTACTATGTTGTGTTACATTTTTGTCTTTACTTATTGTTACATTTTTATTTTTACAAGATTTTACTGATTTCAAATTTGATTATTTTTGTCCTATTGACTGTGAAAGACTATATTAATTGCCAAATATTGACTTTTTTCTTTTATTATTAATTTTTAGTTTTATTTTATTGTGGTGGAAAAATATATTTTGTATGATTTCAATGTTCTCAAATTTGTTCAAACTTGTTCTTTAACCTAACATAATCTATCTTGGAGAATGTTGCATGTGTGTTTGAGAAAAATGTATATTCTTCTGCTTTTGGGTGGAATGTTCTATATATGATCATTAAGTCCATTTAGTCTACAGTGATGTTCATGTTATTGATTTGCTTATTTATTTTTCTGTATGGATGATCTATTAGGACTGGATATTGTGGCCTGGGAATACTTCAGGACCTCACTCTGAGTCCTTGGATTTTCTCTCTACTTCTTTTGTAATAAATAAACTGAGTTTGGAATAAAGACTTTTTAGCCTGATTTTCACAAAATTCAAATAATCTAAAAACCTTTTTTTTTATTTTATAAAAGGTCTGTTCCTATATGGTATATGAACTTCTCAAGACCATCTTCACTTCTGATGCCAACTGAAAGTTTAAGGGTCCCACAAACCATGCTCAGTTTCAATAATTTGCTAGAAATATTCACAGAATTCAGAAAAGCCTTTAGCCAATGGTTATGTTTCATCACAACAAGAGGGCTACAGATCCAAATTACCCAAGGGATACAATATATCAAGTGGACTAAAGATCAAGAAAAACAAATAAACTTATGAAGCAAGACATTTGAAGGGCTTATAAATCACAACACAGGACCTGAGGGCAAAGGGCAAACATGTCTTTAAGAATGCCTAATCCAGGGACACCTAGGTGGCTCAGTGGTTAAGTGCCTGCCTTTGGCCCAGGGTGTGATCCTGAAGTCCCAGGATTGAGTCCCAGGATGGAGTCCCAGGATCTAGTCCCACACTGAGTGCCACATTGGGCTCCCTGCGTGGGGCCTGCTTCTGTCTCTGCCTGTGTCTCTGCCTCTCTCTCTCTGTGTCTCTCAAGAATAAATAAATAAAATCTTAAAAAAACAAAGTCTAATCCATTACTGAATAATTCCCTTTAGTCCATGCTGACCATAAAGAAAAAAATATATATATAATATTTTTTAAGATTTTATTTATTAAGATTTATTATTTACAGAGAGAGAGAGAGGCAGAGCCATAGGCAAAGGGAGAAGCAGGCTCCTTCCAGTGAGCCTGATATGGGACTCGATCCGGGACCCCCAGATCATGCCCTTATCCAAAGGCAGATTCTCAACCACTGAGCCACGTAGGTGCATAATCCATTTATATTTAAATTATAATATTTAATATTAATATAATTTTATAATTATTTAAATTTATTATTTAAATAATATTTAAAGCTTTACAGCTTTTCTGAAACAAAAAAACATAGAAAACTTGAACAGACCAATAATTGGTAAAGAAATTGAATCAGTAATCAAAAATTTCCTAACAAAAGTACAGAGCTGGATGGCTTCACTGGCAAATTTTATCAAATGTTTGAAAAAGAATTAATAGTCTTTCATGTTCTGTCTCCTAACTCTGGGAAACGAACTAGGGGTGGTGGAAGGGGAGGTGGGCGGGGGGTGGGAGTGACTGGGTCATGGGCACTGAGGTGGGCACTTGACAGGATGAGCACTGGGTGTTATTCTATATGTTGGCAAATTGAACACCAATAAAAAATAAATTTATAAAAATTTAAAAACATAAAAAGAATAGCGATTCTTCTCTGACTATTCCAAAAAAACAGAGATGAAAAGAAAACTTCCAAACTCATTCAATGAGGTCATCATTACCCTGATAACTAAATCCAAAGACTCCACTGAATAATAGAACCACAGGCCAATGATCTTGATGTGCATGGATGCAAAAATTCTCAACAAAACACTGGCAAATTGAATCCAGCGGTACATTAAAAGAATCATTCACCATAATCAAATACAATTTATTGCTGGGATGCAAAGTGGTTCAATATTTGCAAATCAGTCAACATGATACACCAGGTTAACTAAAGAAAGGATAAGAAACATATGGTACTTTTAATAGATACAGAAAAAGCATTTGACAAAGTATAACATTCATTCATAATAAAAGCCTTGAAAAATAAATGTTAAAGGGAATGTATCTCAACATAATAAAGTCCATACACAAAGATCCCATAGCTAATATCATCCTCAATGGAGAACAAATGAGAAATTTTCTTTGATGGTCAGGAACAAAACAGGAATATCCACTCTCACCATTGTTATATATCATAATATTGGAAGTTGTAGCCACAATAGTCAGAAACAAAAAATAAATAAATAAATGGCATCCA
Source organism: Canis lupus baileyi (assembly GCF_048164855.1). NCBI lineage: Eukaryota > Metazoa > Chordata > Mammalia > Carnivora > Canidae > Canis > Canis lupus. The sequence goes on along the minus strand of NC_132855.1, from coordinate 58,909,497 downwards.
AATTGGCAAGAAGTCAAACTTTCACTATTTGTAAATGACAGGATATAAAAAAAAAAACAAAACACGGGATCCCTGGGTGGTGCAGCGGTTTGGCGCCTGCCTTTGGCCCAGGGCGTGATCCTGGAGACCCGGGATCGAGTCCCACGTCGGGCTCCCGGTGCATGGAGCCTGCTTCTCCCTCTGCCTGTGTTTCTGCCTCTCTCTCTCTTTCTCTCTCTCTCTCTCTTTCTGTTACTATCATAAAAAAAAAAAAAAACACTGCACCAAAACATTGCTGGAACTGATACATGGATTTAGAGTTGCAGGATACAAAATCAACGTATAGAAATCTGTTGTATTTCTACACACCCAAAGTGAAGCAGCTGAAAGAGGAATCAAGGAATCACTCCCATCTATAATCTCATAAAAACTATAAGATACTTAGGAATAAGCCTTACCAAAAAGTTTGAATGTCTGTTCTGTGAAAATTACAACACTGATGAAAGCAATTGAAAAAGACACAAAGAAATGGGAAAAAATAAACTTTATATGCTCATAGATTAGAAGAACAAATATCATTAAAATTAACCAGTGCAATCTATACATTTAATGCAACACCCATCAAAGTGCCACCACAATTTTCACAGACCTAGAATAAACAATCCTAACATTTATTTGGAACCACCATAGACCCCTAATAGCCAAAGCAACCTTGAAAATGAAAAGAAAAGGTGTAGGCATCACATTTACAGAATTCAAGTTATATTACAAAGCTGTAGTGATCAAGACAATATGATAATGGCACAAAGTAAGCAAATAGAGCAATAGAGCAGAATAGAAGAGCTGGAAATGAACCAACAACTTTATGGTCAACTAATCTTTGACAAAGTAGGAAAAAATATCCAATGGAAAAAGACAGTATATGGTCTTGAGAAATGGTGTTGAGAAAACTGGGGAGTAACATACAGAAGGATGAAACTGGACCAATTTCTTACAGCATACACAAAAACACATTCAAAATTAATAAAAGGTCTAAATGTGAGATACGAATCCATCAAAATCCTAGAGGATAACACAGGCAGTGACATCTTTGACATCAGGCACAGCAACTTCTTTCTAGATATGTCTCCTGAGATTAAGGAAACAAAGGCAAAAATAAGCTATTAGGACTTCATCAAAATAAAAATCTTCTGAACAGCAATGGAAATAATCAACAAACCTAAAAGGCAATCTGCAGAATGGGAGATGATATTTGCAAATGACACATCTGATAAAGGGTTAGCATCCAAAATATATGAAGAACATATAAAACTCAACACCCTGGGATGCCTGGGTGGCTCAGGTAGTTGAGCGTTTGCCTTCAGCTCAGGTCATAATCCCAGGGTCCTTGGATTGAGCCCCACATCTGACACATTGATCAGATGAATCTACTTCTCCCTCTGCCTCTGTCACTACCCCCTGCTTCTGTGCTCTTTCTCTCTCACTCTCAAATAAATAATATATTTTTAAAAACTAAGGTTCATATAGATAGAGCAAAAACTGCTGTTTTTCAAAGAAATAATCATCTACCTAGAAAAATTAACATCAACAGATACTTTTATTAACCTAAAAAGAAAATTCATCAAGATCAGTCTACAAAATTCCTTAGCATTTCTGCTACATCAACAATGGTGATTTAGGGAAAATAAAATACTAGTCACAATGAAAAGTAATTATAAAATACATATTTTAATGTAACTTAAAATACAAAACATATCCTATATGGATAAAATAAAGGACATGAAAAATGATTAGAATATATATTCTGTGTTCAAGGACGGCACCACAATATTACAACAATGTTAATTCTCTTCAGGAATATATTTTAATATTTATTTTACAGATCTAATACTAATTAGTGGTAAATCATAACTATATACAAAGAAACCATTTGGAAACTATTGATCTCAAAACTCAACTCAGAGTATATAGAATCTTAAAATCTGATAAAGGAGAAATTATATATTAAAGGTACAAAAACTGGGGGGTACCTGGGTGGCTCAGTGGTTGAGTGTCTTGCCTTTGGCTCAGGTCATGATCCTAGGGTCCTGGGATCGAGTTCTGCATCAGGCTCCCTGCAGGGAGGCTGCTTCTCCCTCTATGTCTCTGCCTCTCTCTGTGTGTCTGTCATGAATAAATAAATAAAATATTTTAAAAAGTACAAAAATGACTATTAACTTGTTCAATACAAGGAGAAAAATAAATTTATAGTCCTATTTAAATAGATACAGAAAAATGACCCCTGATTGGTTAAGATATTCTATAAGGAATGTTATATTATTGAATTATTTGAAAATAACACAAAATAATCTACTTCTTATAAGGAATGGACAGATTTATTCAACAAAAGATTAAGAAAATCGTATTTAATTATGTTAAAATTATGAATATCTTGTAAAAGACATCGTGGCCAAAGTTAACACAATGATACAGACTGAAATAAGATAATCTAAAAAAAAATAAGATAATCTACATGCCTAAAAACAAACAAAATTATGTAATCTAAAATGTTTAAGAAATTTCTACATATCATTGAGAAGGCTTTATTTTAATTAAGAATCAGAGAAATAGGGCAGCCCCGGTGTCTCAGTGGTTTAGTACCGCCTTCAGCTCAGGGTGTGATCCTGGAGACCCAGGATCGAGTCCCACATCGGGCTCCCTGTGTGGAGCCTACTTCTCCCTCTGCCTGTGTCTCTGCCTCTCTCTGTGTCTCTCATGAATAAATAAATAAATCTTTAAAAAAAAGAATAAGAGAAATAAAAATTAGATAACAATAGAATAGTACTCTGTTAAATAGAATGCAAGACTTCAGAGGCTAAATAATGTTAAATGGTGCAATGAATGTGGGCAGATAAAAATTTTCCAAATTGTCATTTATAACATAGTTGGATGTTGGCATCTTTGGGTGCAGTCTCCTGGTATCAATTAATTTACCTTTAGAATTGGGCAATTGTGTTCATGATCATTTAAATGAGAGTAAATTCTCAGAAATATCTAAATAAGAACATGCAAATAACTTCAAATTGGCTTATGGCTATGAATAACAGGTTCCTCAAAAAAAAAAAAAACAGGTTCCTCAAAGCAAGTGATTTAACCACAAAATTATTTATTTTTAATAAAAATGTCTTTATTTAAGGAGTTTGTAATGGAATATAAAATAAGCATTTCCTAATAAATCTTACATTAAAAATAAAATAAACAATAGATGACATTTCTAATGACATCAAGAATTATTTGTAAGCCATAGAAATAAAAAAACAGGTAATTCAGTAATAAATTAATTAATTAAAATAATGACTTCAAATAGATAATTCCATGTATGAGGATAGGAAAAATATTAAATGGCATTATAAATCACTTTAGAATGAGTCCAATGCAAGACATAATTTTGTGAAAATTGGAAAATCTATATAAAAATATGAAATCATACTATTAGTTTGCTTCCAGAAGAGATACATTAAAGACTTTTAATGCAATTCATTGAAAAGCATATCTGAATGGCCAGTAAATATACAAGACAGCAGTCCAAATCCATAAAAAATGCATATTAATGAAAGACTGATAAACCATTTCTTACGAATAGGTTCACAAATTTCTTTTTAAAGATTTATTTTATTTATTTTAGAGAGAGAAAGAGAGCACAAATGACAAGTGGGAGCAGGGGCAGAGCGAGAGGGAGAGAGAGAATCTCAAGCAGACTCTCCATTGAGCAAGGATCCGGACACTGAGCAAGGATCCAGACACAGTGCTCCATCTCAGGACTCTGAGAACATGACCACACCACTTAATCAATTGAGCTACTCAGGCACTCCAGGTTTAAAAACTCAAAAAAAAAAAAAAAGCAAAAACAAATTATTTTGACAAGGTAATGAAAGAAAATGCTCTTTCCCTTTGCATAGCTAGTGAAAATATAAAATCCTGCCAAATATTCTTGCATACAATTGGATGGAATTTTTGAAATTTCAGACATCTTCCTTCTAGGATATTGTTTCTATCCTATATAACTCCTAAGTGGAGAACATCATTAACAAGACGAAGCATTACCTAGAAGCTGAAGTCAACATTAAGTGAATAGTAGGTTCATAGGGAAGTAATGGTTTAGAACTGGACATGGTAAATTTAAGATGTGAAAGGAATATCAAAACAATACAAATAGGAACATTTGGTAGCACCTGGAATTTAGAAAACAATATTAAATGAAGATGTATATCAGTGATTATAAACGTGAAAAATAACAAAAACAAAAACAAATGGAAAGACAAGTCTGAAAATCTGGAGGAGTCTAATTATCCTCGAAGGAAAAATTAGCCAAGTACTAGTATTTGGAGATAATCAAGAGATAACCAGTAATAGAATCCAAATAGAGTAACCGCAAATAGCAAATGTTCAGATAAAGGAAAGAAATTAAAATTGTGTTGAAATTTCCAGTGTAGAAATCTCTAGTCAAATGACTCCCCAAATGGAATCACTTGAATAATCAATTTGGAAATAATTAGTGAATTTTAACGGAGTTCTACTTAGTGGTAATCAAGCCCAAATCTCAATGAGTATCTCTATTCATTTTATTTTAGAATCAGAAAACTGTCTGCCTGTTTGTCATTTAATCTTATGGAGTTAGTAGTGACATACTTTGAAATTACAAAAATAATTTCAAAAAAAGATTTCAAATAGAGTCAAATATATGAATGAGGGAAGAGAGACAGGGAGAAATAGAGGTTATACTATAATCTAGAAAGTAAGTGCATTTTATTTTGATCTCAAATAGTATTAAGATTCACATTTTCAAAGTAGAGAACTAATTTTATATAAGGACTTAGGAGAAAAAAGTAGGTGATGACGTACATTACTATAATTAAAGACTAGGGACTGGATATCCTGGAGGAATTGCAAGTTGAAATCACAGATGACTAGGAAGAATGTCTTACATGGGTTTTCTCTAGAAATTTAAACGTTTTCAGTTGCTTAGTAAGTAGTTCCATGTCTTCCTAGAAACATCTAGAAGGTAAGTTCAAGGAAGATGGTATATTTATCAAACTGTCCTTCTGAAGTTCAGTAAGCTGGAATTACATCTCCTTCAAAAGCTACATATTAGAAGTTTTGTTACTTTGAAGATAGAGATAGAGATAGATAGATAGAGAGTTGACCTGCAACTTATATTTTATATTATCTGTAAAATTAGAGTAATATATCTCTTATATTCAATACAGGGAATTGTAAATGTTAAGTTAAATAGTAACTGTGATGATCCAAAGTAAATGTGAGACATTTAGAGCAATACAAATATTCTAGTTAGGGACCTTTGCAAGACTCCAGTGGATCTACTCTATTCAAGTTTTCAATCACTTGTGAGAATCTTATGGATTCCACCTGTGTGCAAACATCTATTGTTTACTCATTCAATAAAAAATTAAATATAAAAAATGAATATATAGTTTACCAATCAAGAACCAACAATATAGTAAGAAGACGGAATATTTTTTGAAATAATTGCAAGTAAGTAGCAGTGGGATTACTGGAAGTATTAAAAAAAAGTGTGATAAGATATGTGCAAAGGTAATTAATGAGCATACACAGAATGACAGTTTGATGAGGAATTCATAAGAATTAATATATTCTATATTAGAACAACTCTCTGGGGCAGCCTCAGTGGCTTAGCAGTTTAGCGCTGCCTTCAACCCGGGGTGTGATCCTGGAGACCTGAGATCGAGTCCCACTTTGGGCTCCTTGCATGGAGCCTGCTTCTCCCTCTGCCTGTGTTTCTGCCTCTCTCTCTTCTTCTCTCTCTCTCTCTCCCTCCCTCTCTCTCTCTCTCTCTCTCTCATGAATAAATAAATAAAATCTTAAAAAAAAACACAACACTCTGATGGCGGCAAGAGGATAAAGCAATATCTGAAAGGTTAGTTAACTTGCCTGATGACACAGGATTTTTTTTCATTATTATTTTTTTATTTATTTATGATAGTCACACAGAGAGAGAGAGAGTGAGAAGCAGAGACATAGGCAGAGGGAGAAGCAGGCTCCATGCACCGGGAGCCCAATGTGGGATTCGATTCCGGGTCTCCAGGATCGCGCCCTGGGCCAAAGGCAGATGCCAAACCGCTGCACCACCCAGGGATCCCCTGATGACAAAGGATTTAGTGGTAGAGCAAGATAGCAAACTCATGTTTATCTGATCTTAAGGTTCATAATGTTAGCTTTTTATATAGAGCAGAGGTAGATGCCACACATCTCTAAATTTAATATATGCAGAACTTTCTGTCTACAGAATGAAGAAAGAAACATAAAGTCACATGTGCACTGATATGATATGATTTACAAAGACAAAAGATAGTAGAAGAGGAAAGACATTTTGTCTATTGCTCAGATTCTGAGTAAAATAAAACTCTTTAGTAGGGACCTCAGCTCAGATGTATATGTTGTATCTTTGGGATCTCTAAGTAGAAATGTGTGAAGTTGGCATTGGGAAATGGAGAACACATGACTTGAAAGAAAAGCTTGAATCACTTTCTGCAATACCTCACAAACAACATCAATAAAGAGATGAAAGTTTGTTCTGCAGAACATCTGAGCCATTTAACGCTTTTGAGGAAAGAGTGATATAATCCAATGGCACTTTGGAGTAAAAACTCAAAAGGGTTGTGTCAAATGATTGAAAAACAGAAAATCAGGTTTATGCATAATGTCCATGGGTGCAGATGCAAATAAGATGTTGCTGTTATTGTTGTTGTTTTGAAGTACTGATGAACTTTTTCAAAAGGAATCAGCAAGCCTTTAGTAAGAAATGGTTTAACCCTCTCTTAGGAAGCAAGAGCAGTTTTTAAGCATCATTTTATATGTAACATAGTGCCTAGTTGTTGTGTCTGGTGGTGGGATCATAATGATCATTCTTTGAATGCAGCACATCTAGCACAGAAATAGGCCCAGTGACCCAATCTGCATTCAATCAACAATCTCTTGCTTTGTTTTTCTTTCCTTTGTTCCTCTCAGTTTCTCTTCAGTCCAAGATTGTTTTTCCTTTATTATTCACTGCTTTTAAGCATTCTATTGTTGCACACTGTCTTTACTTAGCCAAGACTCTTCTCTGTTCACCTCACTTCTTTTAATTATCCTTTTAACCTGTAAGTATAAAATATAAATTAACTGTTTAGATACAATTCTGTTATGTTTTTCAAAGTATTTGTGGTGAACAATGACTTTTTATTCCACAATATGAGGATTTGATGATAATTCACAATATTCATAAGTTTGTGAGGAAATTATTAAACTACATATATAGTGAAATAATGTGCATTACATCCTTAAGTGCACACATCTAAAATCCATACCAAGCCATCATATATTAGGTATATAAAAGAAAATGTATTCCTCTGAATATAATATAACTAAGGCTTTTCTTATGTAAGTTTCAATGGGAGATGTCTGATTTACTGTTTGGAAATAAGTGCCCTAATGACTATAAAACATTGTTAATCTAGTTTCCTATGAGAGGGCAGTAAAGGAACTGAGAGGTTGTGGTGTGGTTTTTGACAGAAAATGAGGTAATGAAATATAACATAATAGCATAATATTCTTGTATCCTTTTATTCATGTTCAGCTTGAAGCAAAACAATTGGAAAAATTAGATTAGATAGGGTCCACTACTAAACTTAAATATTGTATTGCTTTATTGATAAATAACAATTCAAGACTTTGTCTCACATATAGAGACCATCTACTCTCGATTAGTCCTACTGTCCCCACACTGCTATTCTTCAGTGGGGTTCCCATATAGACTAAATAAAAAGATGATTTCATTTGTGTGAAGAGACTGTGAAGAGGCATAGTATTAAAATACACCAGAGTTTGTTACTGCACATGGATTATAAAACAGTTATGAGCAGAAAATGGGATGGTAAATGAGATCTAATCATAGAGCCAGTCCCTGTCATTTCCTAATAATGGAGACAAGGGCATCACAGTACTAAGTGACTCCAACACTTCCTTAAGCAATTTCTCTTTGATAAGCTATTCCAAAGAAATCTGCTTTATTTATTTGAATATAGAATAAACTGCTGGATGGATGCAGTATTTCAGTTCCTCTGATAATCTCAGCTGTGTCAATAGGATTGGAGCTTCACAGCAGTATATGGCCCTAATTAAGCAGGAATATAAAAAAAGAAGAAATTAGATACAGATTTTAAAAAGGCACATGCTCCATGGAGTTTCTCAGGCTCTGTAGGTTTCTTGGCATTCCCAATCTCCTAAAGACTAGTTAATTATGTAATTCTGGTCCAACTTGAAAAAGCCAATGGATCTGACATTTTGTGTATATTCAAGGATGAAGCACAATTGCTTAAATTCACACCGTGTAGAAAAAAAATAACCAAAGATCTGTTAGAATTAAATGAATCAGACTATTTGGGGGTGCTCAGGCTTCTAAGATTAAATAAGCAGCCCAATAAAGCTTTTCTCCTTTTCATATTTGTCTCCCTCAGATCAGCAACCCATTTCCCAGCCATGATACAAAGTTTAGTAAATCATCCAGGCCAGCACACAATACAGGACTCCTAAACCAACAATCCTCTGAGAAACAGGAGGACTAGAGCAGAAAAGAAGACATCTGAAACACAAAATGAAAATCACAATCATTTCCTATAAAAAAGTCTTGATTCACTAAGTATCTATTGAATATGACTCATTAAATCTCTGCTTTCATTTACTTTACATACTAATGAAGAAATACAGACAAAAATCAGATAAATCAGAGTCCTGTTGGATGGGAGAAATACTAAGGACAATAAAAACAAAACAATATTTAGAGAGAGGTCATAAGAGCTTTATGAAACAAAGTGCATATAAGAGCCTGAATGTAGTGAGGGATTGGTCTAAGGAATAGAAAATGATCAGAGAGAACAGCCAGCACGAACACACTGTTAGAACATTCCAAGAATGTTCCAGAAATGAAGAAGCCAGTGTGGCTGGTGGTAAGTGAGCCAAAGAGTAGGTAGATACAGGAGATGAAGGTACGGCTGTAATAGGTTCTATTTTGTGCACACGAAAGACAACATGCTCTATTATTTATGTGAAATCAAGGCAAAATATCAGGAAAAACATAAACTTTAGAGATATGTATTAAATTATAGGTTGCATGTGGGGGTGATGGACTATGAAAGAATATGATGAAATTTTTTGGAAAACATCAGATATTTTTATCTGAGTTAGTAACATAGGTTCAAACATGTATCAGATTTCATCCATGGTATATTTAAGATGAATTCAGTCAATTCACCTTTCTAAATGTATGTTTCGCTTACATAAAGAGTTTGTACAAATGTCAAGAGACAACAGCATAATATTGCCATATTATTTATTTATTTATTTATTCATGAGAGACAGAGAGAGAGAGGCAGAGACACAGGCAGAGGTAGAAGCAGGCTCCATGCAGGGAGCCCAATATGGGACTCGATCCCAGGACTCCAGGACCACACCCTGGGCCGAAGGCAGGCACTAAACTGCTGCCATCCAGAGATCCTCCATATTCCCATATTATATATTATATATTATATATATAAGTCACCACTAATAAAATTAAAACATCTGGTTTTACTGGTTATGTTAAAAGATAAAAACTAAGTATGCAGCAATATTTTTATGTCATAGAGATTTATTTCATTAGTAATTCATTTAAATATTTTATAGAATTGTTTCATATATATAAAATTTATGATAGGACAGGTTTTTGTTAATAATGTAGTGGCAAACGAAACAAAACAAAACAAAAAATAACTTAACAGCATGGAATGTGTTATAAACAGATTGCATATGTAACATATAATACTTTATTAATATACAATATTATACATATAGTGTATCTATCCCTTCCCTGTCAGAGAACCATATTTACATTAGTTAAAATACTTTTGGGGCAGGTGTGTGGCTCAGTCAGTTATGCATCTGCCTTTGGTTCACATCATAATTCCAGGCTCCTGGGATAGAGCCCCATATAGAGTTCCCTGCTCCACAGGGAACATACTTCTCTCTCTCCTTCTGCACCCCCCCACTCATGCTTGGTCTGTCTCTCTAGTGTTCTCTCTGTCTCTCAAATAAATAAATAAAATCTTAGAAAAAGTAAATACTTCTGAGTGCATTGAAAAATCATTGATTTTAATTTCAAATATTTTCCACACTTATTGCATGATAACATATTCATTACAGTTTAACATATTTTAAATCTAAAAGGGCCTTTTTAGTGGTATTAAGCTAACATAATTGCTTTTGCCAGCCATTAATACAAAACAGGTAACTGATTTCTTTTCTCTCTGTTTCCATGGCCTAGATCATTAAACCTTTAAGTCCTAAACCACATCAGAAGTTATTAAAATTCTATTTAAAGTTTTAAAAATACAAAACAGGTAAAACAACGTACAGTAAAATCATGTTTTTTAATAAATTTATCTTTTATTGGTCTTCAATTTACCAACATAAAGAATAACACCCAGTGCTCATCCCGTCAAGTGCCCCCCTCAGTGCCCGTCACCCATTCACCCCTACCCCCTCCCTCCTCCTCTTCTACCACCCCTAGTTTGTTTCCCAGAGTTAGGAGTCTTTATGTTCTGTCTCCCTTTCTGATATTTCCCACACATTTCTTCTCCCTTCCCTTATATTCCCTTTCACTATTATTTTAAATTATAGTTTGTCAAGTAAAATGTACATTTTCAGTAAATCTGGCACAAGTACATGTACACTTTTCATTTTCTAAAGCCTAAAACTGAAACACCAAACACACTTTTCTAAATGACTCTCAGAGTAGAGAAAGCACATACAAATACAAAGAAAGAAACCCAGTGCCTTAATCATTGAAGAGAGAAACAAGAGAATTAAAAAAATGATTGTGACAATAGGAAATCAAAAATGTGCTACTGTGTAGGTGAAGAAATCCCCTGCAAGAGTCTTGCTAAGGGCATGAGAGAGATCAATTTTATACAAGAGAGAATAGTCTAAAGATAAAGTAGGAGCCATCTCTCTTTTCTTCAATAGTATTCATTTAAAAAATTCTCGCATGTTACAAACTATATTCAACATTACATTTTGTACTGTACATTACAAATATGGTCTCATTTGTCTTAAGAGCACTCTACAATATCAATATTCACTATATTCAATATCAAATACTAGTGGAAAATGAGGCTTGGAGAATTAATCTAAGATTACACAGGAAAATAATGTTTGAGCTGTTTGGACTATGCTCTTTCACTATAACTAGCCACCTTCACCAGTACAATGACCCATACCAGAATATCTCATGGGTACACCAGATTTTAAGAGATGGAGTAAGAGATGGGCATATTGGTGAGGAAGTGTTTTCTCTACAAATTACCATTATTTTCAATAAGTATTATTTAAGGTACTTCTAACTGATGATTTCTTAATGTCTTCTGTTTACTTGATGTTTGAGTAGTCCCATTTCATTTCCACTAGTACATAATCCTTCTACACTTTGGTAGAAAAAAATTTGTATCATAGGGTGATATGCTATGTTCAAAGGAAAAAACACAATGGAAAATCTCATTGACTTCCTAGCAATTCATGAGTCTTCTTGTGACTCTTAGTGTATTTCCTAAGGGATTATCCATATTATATAGCTGAGCTGACTTAGTTGCTAAAAATTAGATTATATGCATCTTGGGAAACTATGTTCTAATGATGAAACTTATTATATGTGTTATCTACACTTATTTCTAAAAATCACATCAAGCTAACAATAAACTTTAATAATCCTAGGCTGTAAATTGAAAACAATATACTGAGAAAAATATTTTTCCATATATATATTATGTTGTAGATGTGGTGATTTAAGCTAGAAGTCCTTGATATTTCCATGACAGAGTCTTGACCACTGTTTGCGTGTTATATTCTCTACAGTGAGTATATTTATCATGGCATGGGGGAATCAGACCTTCAACTCAGGCTTCATCCTGCTGGGAATCTTCAATTACAGCCCCACCCACATCTTCCTCTTCTCCCTAGTCTTGGGCATCTTCACAGTGGCCTTCATGGGAAACACTGCTATGATTCTCTTCATCTACTTGGACACTCAGCTCCATACACCCATGTACTTCCTCCTCAGCCAGCTCTCTCTGATGGACCTCATGCTTGTCTGCACCACTGTACCCAAGATGGCCTTCAACTATATGTCTGGCAGCAAGTCCATTTCTTTGGCTGGCTGTGGAGCCCAGATTTTCTTCTATGTGTCCCTGCTTGGAGCAGAATGTTTCCTGTTGGCTACAATGGCCTATGACCGTTACGTTGCCATTTGTCACCCATTACGATACTCAGTTCTCATGAATCAGAAAATCTATTGTGTTATGGTTGTTTCTTCCTGGACCATTGGCTTTCTTGATGGTATAATTGTCATTGCAGTTGCACTTTCTTTCCCATATTGTGGAGCCCGGGAAATACCCCACTTTTTCTGTGATGTCCCTGCTCTTCTCACTCTCTCATGTACTACTACATTGCTCTTTGAAAGGTTAATGTTTATTTGTTGTATAATTATGCTTCTCTTTCCTGTAGCAGTAATCATTGTTTCCTATGTTCATGTTATTGTGGCTGTCATTCACATGGGGTCTGGAGAGGGACGACAAAAAGCTTTTGCCACATGTTCCTCCCACCTCATGGTGGTGGGAATGTATTATGGAGCAGCTATGTTCATATACATGCGGCCTGTTTCTGATCGTTCCCCCACCCAGGACAAGATGGTGTCAGCCTTCTACACGATCCTCACTCCCATGCTGAATCCCCTCATCTATAGCCTCCGCAACAAGGAAGTATCCAGAGCATTCATGAAGATGTTGGGGAAGAGCAAGTCTGGAGAGCAAATTGCCTAATTAACTTTTTTCCTATCTACTTTATGCAGAAATCTATGTATTCAACTGATAGAATTCAGCACCCAATATTTACCTATCTTTGTATCAAAAGTTTTACAGACAAGTACATAAGATTTAGAAAATGAAAAACTGTGAGCATGCTTTTTTCATTGAATATTATATTTCTTTTGTTACAGAAATTTCAAATGATGACTATAGGTAAATATTTGCTATAATATGCACAATTGTATCATCTGTGTTATGCAATACCAGTTAACAATGGAGAGATATTGGCCAATCATAATACCACATAATATTATAATAAAACAAAGCACTGATAACCTTTTCTTTTTAATAAATAGTTTTACATTTGTCCAATCATAACATTCTTCAGAGTCCAATATCATACCTTGGATTAATCAGTTTGTTAAAATGAATAATAAGCTTAATTATAACCAAGTTATAAATTTATAAGATTATTATAAAAATTAACATACTTTACCTAGATAAAGAAAAGAGGTATCAGAATGATGATTAAGCATATTGAGTCTACCTTGTAATGTACATTGTCCTTCTTCAGGATATCAGAGGATTAGGGAACTTGTATTTATTTCCTTTTTCTATAGACATCAGCCTTTTATATGGGAGACTGAAATGTGATTCCTCGAAGTTTGGTCTTTTCATTTTTAAATGTATTGATCATTATAGGGGTTTTGTGCTATAAGGAAAAGTGATCAATATTGTAATAGCAAATTTTAGGTTTTCTGAAGTCTGTATTTTTTTTAAATAAATCACATGTCATGTGTAGCATCGCTATACATAGTGTTGTAATGATATGAAATATAGTGCAATTCTGGGGATTCTTTTGGGGTTTTTTAAATAAATTTATTTTTTATTGGTGTTCAATTTGTCAACATACAGAATAACACCCAGTGCTCATCCCGTCAAGTGCCCTTTCAGTGCCTGCCACCCAGAGGATTCTTTTGTTTTATGAAGAACAACTGCTATTTGAATTTTAACTATTTTCTTAAAACTCCATTGTAATGAAACTGAATTACTTTTCCTTTGCTGCATAGCAAGTGAAACACAAACTCAGTAGCTCTAAATAACAATTGTTTATTTAGCCCAGTATAGATAGGTAGGAATTCTTGCATGGTTAGCCTGGGTTTTCTGCTTAAGGTGTCACAAGGTGGCAATCCAGGTGTTGGCCGAGGGTGCAGTTATATATAAGGCTCAGGGTCATCTTTCAAACTCATATGGCTGTTGAAATAATTCATTTATTTGCACCTGAAAAACTCATTATCTGACTTCTTCAATGCCAGCAGGAGAACCTGTCACCTAAAGAAAAGCCTAAATCCTCTTTTAAAGGTCTGCCAACTGGTTAAGACAAACCAACTCAAGATAATCTACATTACATAACTTGAAATTAATTAATTTGGGATCTTAGGTACATTTCACTCTCTCCTTATATAATAACCTAATCATAGGATAAATGCCAGGAAGAATAAATCATAGGGAAAGTTTAGGATACTACCTACTATATACACCCACATAACTTTCGGGCTCCCATTTATAAAAGGCATAACAAGGTAGTTACAATAACTTTTTCCTCAAACACAGGTTTACTATTATTAAATACATGTTTCACATCTCATATTGTTTTTTTTAAGGCTAATATGGACAGTTTTATTCTTTCATTTTTTTTCCTCACCCTACTCCTCCTGAGTCACCTTCTCCCCTCCCTGCTAAATATGTATCTCCTTTCTTCTTTTTTTTAATTTATTTTTTATTGGTGTTCAATTTACTAACATACAGAATAACCCCCAGTGCCCGTCACCCATTCACTCCCACCCCCCGCCCTCCTCCCCTTCTACCACCCCTAGTTCGTTTCCCAGAGTTAGCAGTCTTTACGTTCTGTCTCCCTTTCTGATATTTCCCACACATTTCTTCTCCCTTCCCTTATATTCCCTTTCACTATTATTTATATTCCCCAAATGAATGAGAACATATAATGTTTGTCCTTCTCCGACTGACTTACTTCACTCAGCATAATACCCTCCAGTTCCATCCACGTTGAAGCAAATGGTGGGTATTTGTCATTTCTAATAGCTGAGTAATATTCCATTGTATACATAAACCACATCTTCTTTATCCATTCATCTTTCGATGGACACCGAGGCTCCTTCCACAGTTTGGCTATCGTGGCCATTGCTGCTATAAACATCACATCTCATATTGTTGACAGATTTGAGAGTTAGTTAAAGATGGGGCAAGAAAGGGCTACCCTCACTACTGTGAATTGGGAATATTAAGGGTGATTATCCCAGAGTGCCATTTATCATTTCATCTTTCCACTAATGACTTAAAACTGCTAGGAAGAATATAACATGATCAATAGACATACATTCTCTTATGACTAAAAAATAACATAAATAAAATTTTATGTATTCAGACCAACACTACAAGTTTGGTAGGGATATGAAGTGAAGGTTTTCATTACAGCAAAATCCTCATAAGCATCATATAGATTTCTAATTTACATAGAGTTTAAAGGTAACATATTTATGTCTTAATTTTTGTGGTAAAATGAGTATGCAGTATTGTGGAAAAATAAGTGTTTTTTATTCCTTGGTGGAACCGTGAGTTGCTAAATTCTTCCATGAAGGCAATTTAGCCTTACTCATCTAGATATGTAATTTTTTGTAGCTTTGAACAAATATATATATTTTTAAAGATTTTATGTATTTATTCGTGAGAGACACAGAGAGAGGCAGAGACACAGGCAGAGGGAGAAGCAGGCTCTATGCAGGGAGCCGATGGGTACTCAATCCTGGGACTCCAGAATCACGCCCTAAGCCAAAGGCAGACGCTTGACCGCTGAGCCACTCATGCATCCTTGAACAAATATTTTCTAAGTTAAAATATTATCTTTAATAATTAACAGTCTAATATTGACATACAAGTAAGGAAAGGAGAAAAATTATAAACAATATATATGACCAATTGTAGAAGGATTGAATAAATACTATATAAACTTCTACCTTTATTGTCAATTTCATACTAACATTGTGTAATTCATGATTCCTAAAGAAAAAAAATCTGTGTGCCTGACCATCTTTTTTTTTAAAGATTTTATTTATTTATTCATGAGAGACATAGAAAGAGGCGGAGACACAAACAGAGGGAGAAGCAGGTTCCCTGCGGGGAGCCCAATTTGAGACATGATCCTGGGCCTCCAGGATCATCACCTGAACCAAAGGCAGACACTCAACAACTGAGCCACCCAGGCATCCCAAATCTTGAGATTCTTCATGGTCTTTCCAGTCATTACTAGGTAATAGGTACTATTTCCCCAAAGCCCTTAACAGTAAATGGGCTGGTCTATCCACTTTTTTCACTTACAGATATTTGGGAATAAAAATTATGGTTAGATCAAACCATATTGTATTCCAATGATTTCCATACCTTGATTTTATTGGAAAATCACTTTTATATACTGGGGAAAATCTGTTTTCTCATTATTAAACATATACATTAACTAGATGATTTAAGTCTCAATGACTTCCTTTGGTTCTACATCAGCTGAGATGATTTCTTATGATGTGTTTGGTTTTCCTGCCTCATTTGCTCCCTTATTCCTTCCCTCACCCCTTTTTATACCAATTCCATTTTCTCCTTTCCTGTCTTAAGTCCCAACTTTCTTCTTCTTTCCCATTCACACATTGTGTTTCAGCTGACTACTCCACATTCACAGTATTCTGTTCCTATGTCTGTCTTTATATCTTTGCTCTTGCTGTCAAAGGGATTCTCATGAAGAAACATACACAGATGTTTACAAGATTGACTTACAGTTATCTGGTAAAACATCCTGAAATCAATCTAATAACTAATTTGTAAGTGCATATTGGAAGCTTTCAGTCGGACACTGATGTATGGAGGTAATTGATATAAAGAGGGTTTACTGGTGATTTTCAAGATATACAATGTCTAGAGATGGAATGTATTCTAGATATTGTTATTTTTAAAAAGATTTTATTTATTTATTCATGAGAGACACAGAGAGAGTGAGAGAGAGGTAGAGACACAAGAGGGAGAAGCAGGCTCCATGCAGGGAGCTCGACGCAGGATTCAATCCTGGGTCTCCAGGATCAGGCTCTGGGCTGAAGACAGTGCTAAACTGCTGAGCCACCTGGGCTGCCCCATATATTCTAGATATAAAAGGCAGCTGTATTTAGTTAGCAGGGAGAAATTAAAATAAAAGGGAGAATATGAGCATCATAGCAAATATAGGAAACCTAGGGAATGGGAGCAGATATTTGCCAATGTCTTATCAGATAAAGGGGAATTATCATAAATCTATAAAGAAATTATCAAAATCAACACCCAGAAAAGCAAAAAATCTAATGAAGAAATGAGCAGAAGATGTGAATAGACATGTCTCCAAAGAAGACCTACAAATGGCGAGCAGACACATGAAAAAATGCTCAACATCACTCAGAATCAGAGAAATACAAATCAAAACCACAATGAGATACCACATCACAACAGTCAGAATGGCTAAAATGAACAACTCATGAAATAATAGATGTCAAGGATGTAGAGAAAGGAGAAGCCTTTTACATTAGTGGTGGTAATGCAAACTGGTGCAGACACTCTGGAAAACAGTAGGAAGCTTCCTCAAAAATTTAAAGATAGGGGCACCTGAGTTGCTCAGTGGTTGAGCATCTGTCTTTGGCTCAGGTCGTGATCCCAGAGCCCTGGGATTGAGCCCTACATCAGGATCCTTTCTTACACACATGAAACCCAGTTATAGCTTTACTCATGAATTTCCTCTACTCAAATAATGTGAGATATTAAAACCATAATGTTGTATTAAAGAATTGAAATGTAGAGTTCTTATTTGAAGTTCCTCTTATCCGTGGGGTTGATAAAATCTCAGCAATAGTTGATGGTGGTGCAGCTCTTAACTAAATAGAGGCACTAAGAGAGACAAATGAAATAGGGTGGCATATGGTAAGATAAGACATACAAAATACAGAATAAGGGGCAAGATGGCGGAGGAGTAGGGTCCCCAAGTAATCTGTCACCACCAACTTACCTAATAACTTCCAAATCATCCTGAAAACCAATGACTTTGGCCTGAGACTTAAAGAAAGAACAGCTTGAACACAACAGAGAGAAGAGTTTGTGCTTATAACAAGGTAGGAAGATGGAAATAATAAGAAAGAATTGAGTAGGGGACTGCCAGAGGAGCCAGACTAATGCCAGGCACAGACAGCCTCCAGGACAGGAAAGGCCAGTCCCCGAGAGGCAGGAACTTTAAAAATCCACACCAGATTCTTCCTGGATGGAAAGGTGCTTAGCATGGAAACCAGGCAAAATCACAGGAAGAGCAGTGGAGCCTCCAGGTTCACAGGGTCACTAAGAGAGGAAGTGCACCCGAGGGAGAGGCGTCACAGACTGTGGGCCGAGCTCAGTAAAGGGTGGGAGTGCGTGCCCAATGGGTGGTCCAGAGAAGCTCAGGTCAGCTCCGTTTGGAGGGGGCTGCGCCCTGCATCTTTCAGGAGCAGCGGCCCGGGAGCCTGATTCCAGCAGCACAGGCCCCAGATCCCAGGGTGCTGAGCAGACACAGCCCAAGATCCTGTGCTCCCTCCAGAAACAGCAAGGGCAGGGTGGGCACAGGACAGAGAGGATGCTCCTGCCGCTGGGCACAGCCAAGCTGTCCAGGTCAGCGACCCTGCCCCCAGGAGCATCGGCCAGTGCAAACTGAGAGACTGCGCGGGAGTTACTGTGGGAGCGGACTCCAGGGCTGGACATCAGGCTACCACCAGCGTTGTTGTTACTCCAGGTGTCACCCTGTGTCTGGGATGGAGCGGGGCTGCCAGGAACAGGGGCCTCACAGGATAAACAGCTCCCACTGAGCCATGCACCTGGCAGGGGAAGGAGCAGCTCCCCCAGGGGCACACACAGCAGGCCCCTCCCCCAGAAGACCAGCTGGAAGGATGGGGAAGATCAAGTTCTTGGCTGAGCAGCACTAGAAAGTTCCATGGGAGGTAGAGGGATTTACGATATATAGAACCCGAACCCGAGGATACTCCTTGTTTTGTTTTTCTCCTTCATTTTTCCAGTACAACTCATTCTTAATCACTCAGCACTGAGCAAAATGACTAGAAAGAATTGCCAATTCTCTCACCACAAAAGAAAGAATCAGAAACAGTACTTTCTCCCACAGAGTTACAGAATTTGGATTACAATTCGATGTCAGAAAGCCAATTAGAAGAACAACTATAAAGCTACTGGTGGCTCTGGAAAAAAGCATGAAGGATTCAAGAGACTTCATGACTGCAGAATTTAGATCTAATCAGGCTGTAATTAGAAATCAAATAAGATGCAATCCAAACTGGAGGTCCTAACAACGAGGGACAATCAGGTAGAAGAACAAGTTAGTGACATAAAACACAAGTTGATGGCAAGGAAGGAAACTGAGGAAAAAAGAGAAAACCAATGAAAAGATCACGAGGAAAGTTAAGGGAAATAAATGACAGCCTCAGAAGGAAAAAAAATCTACATTTAATTGGGGTTCCAAAGAGGGCTGAAAGAGACAGAGGACCATAAAGCATATTTGAACAAATCATAGCTGAGAATGTCCCCAACTTGGGGAGGGAAAGAGGCATTCAGATCCAGGAGATAGAGAGATCCCCCCTAAAATCAATAAAAACTGTTCAACACCCCGAAATCTAATAGTGAAACTTGCAGACTCCAAAGAGAAAGAGAAAATCCTTAAAGCAGCAAGGACAAGAGATCCCTAAGGTATATGGGGAGAAGGATTATGTTAACAACAGATCTCTCCACAGAGACCTGGCAGGCGAGAAAGGGCTGGTACGATATATTCAGGGTCCTAAATGAGAAGAACATGCAGCCAAGAATACTCTATCCAGCAAGGCTCTCTTTCAGAATAGAAGGAGAGATAAAGAGCTTCCAAGGCAGGCAGAAACTGAAAGAATATGTGACCACCAAACCAGCTCTGCAAGAAATATTAAGGGGGACTCTGTTAAAGAAAGAGCAAGTCCAAGGAAATATTCCACAAAAACATGGACTGAATAGGTCACATAATGACACTATATTCATATCTTTCAATAGTGACTCTGAACGTGAATGGATTTAATGATCCCATCAAAAGACGCAGAGTTTCAGACTGGATAAAAAGCAAGACCCATCTATTTGCTGTCTACAAGAGACTCATTTTAGACAGAAGGACACTTACAGCCTGAAAATAAAAGGTTGGAGAACCATTTACCATTCAAATGGTCCTCAAAAGAAAGCAGGGGTAGCAATCCTCATATCAGATAAATTAAAGTTTATCCCAAAGACTTTAGTAAGAGATGAAGAGGGACACCCTATTATACTTAAAGGATCTATCCAACGAGAGGACCTAACAATCATGAATATTTATGTCCCTATGTGGGAGCTGCCAAGCATATCAATCAATTAATAACCAAAGTAAAGACATACTTAGATAATAATACATTAATACTGGGAGACTTCAACTTAGCGCTTTCTGCAAATGACATATGTTCTGAGCAAAACATCTCAAAGGAAACAAGAGCTTAAATTATACACTACACCAAATGGATTTCACATATATTTACAGAACCTTATATCCCCAAAAAAATTGAATACAGATTCTTCTTAAGTGCACATGGAATATTATCCAGGATAGACCACATACTAGGTCACAAATCAGGTTTCACTGATACCAAAAGATTGGGATTGTCCCCTGCATATTTTCAGACTATAATGCTTTGAAACTAGAACTAAATCACAAGAAGAAATTCAGAAGAAATTAAAAAACGTGGATGTTAAAGACCATCCTGCTAAAAGATGAAAGTGTTAACCAGTAAACTAGAGAAGAATTTAAAACATTCATGGAAACTAATGAGAATGGAGATACAACTATTCAAAATTTGGGATACAGCAAAAGCAGTTCTGAGAGGAAAATACATCACAATATAAGCATCCTTCAAAAAATTGGAAAAAAAACCTCAAATACACCAGCTAACTTTGCACCTAATGGAATTGGAGAAAGAAGAGCAAATAAAACCTACACCAAGCAGAATAGGAGAGTTAATAAAGATTTGAGCAGAGCTCAATGAAATAGAAACCAGAAGAACTATAAAACACATCAACAAAACCAGGAGTTGGTTCTTTGAAAGAATTAATAAGATAGATAAACCATTAGCCAGCCTTATTAAAAACATAAGAGAAATTACTGAAATTAATAAAATCATGAATGAAAAAGGAAAGATCAGAACCAATACCAAGGAAATACAAACTATTTTAAAAACTTATTATGAGCAGCTATATACCAATAAATTAGGCAATCTAGAAGAAATTGATGCATTTCTGGAAAACCACAAATGACCAAAAATGGAACAGAAATAAATAGAAAACTTTAACAGGCCAGTAACCAGAGAGAAAATGGAAGTAGTCATCAAAAGCCTCCCAAGACACAAAAGTCCAAAGCCAATGGCTTCGCAGGGATTTTCAATCAAACATTTAAAATAGAAATAATACCTATTTTACTATAGCTGTTCTGAAAGATAGAGATTCCATCTCTTTCTATTGGAGATTCCATTGGAAGTATTCCTACTTCTCTCTATTGGAATACTTACATTGGAAGTATTCCTACTTCCAATCTCATTCTATGAGGCCAGTATCACCTTAATTCCATAACCAAAGACCCCCCAAAATGGAAGTATAAACTAATATTCCTCATGAACACAGATGCAAAAATTCTCAACAAGATACTAGCCAATAGGATCCGACAGTACATTAAGAAGATTATTCACCATGACCAAGTGGGATTTATCCCCAGGATGCAAGGCTGGTTCAACACTCCTAAAGCAATCATTGTGATAGATTGCAATCAACAAGAGAAAAAACAAGAACCATAGGATCCTCTCAATAGATGCAGAGAAAGCATTTGACAAAATACAGCATCCATTCCTGATCAAAACTCTTCAGAGTGTAGGGATAGAGGGAACATTCTGCAGCATCTTAAAAGCCATCTATGAAAAGCCCACAGCAAATATCATTCTCAGTGGGGAAGCACTGGGAGCCTTTCACCTAAGATCAGGAACATGGTAGGGATGTCCACTCCCACCACTGCTATTCAACATAGCACTAGAAGTTCCAGCCTCAGCAATCAGGCACCAAAAAGAAATAAAAGGCATTCAAATTGGCAAAGAAGAAGTCAAACTCTCTCTCTTCGCAGATGACATGTTAATGTTCATAGACAACCCAAAGGACCCCACCCCAAGATTGCTAGAATTCATACAACATTTTGGCAGTGTGGCAGGATACAAAATCAATGCCCAGAAATCAGTGGTATTTCTATACACTAACAATGAAACTGAGGAAAGAGAAATTAAGGAGGAAATCCCATTTACAATTGCACCCAAAAGCATAGGATACCTGGAAATAAACCTAATCAAAACGGTAAAAGACCTATACCTTAAAAACTACAGAACACTTCTGAAAGAAATAGAGGAAGACAAAGAGATGGTAAAATATTCCATGCTCATGGATTGGTGGGAATGTGAACTGGTACAGCCACTCTGGAAAACTGTGTGGAGGTTCCTCAAATAGTTAAAAACAGAACTGCATATGACCCAGCAATTGCACTGCTGGGGATTTACCCCAAAGATACAGATGCAGTGAAAGACCGAGACACTTGCACCCCGATGTTTATAGCAGCAATGTTCACAAAAGCCTAACTGTGGAAGGAGCCTCGGTGTCCATTGAAAGATGAATGGATCAAGAAGATGTGGTTTATATATACAAACGAATATTACTCATCCATTAGAAATGACAAATACCCCCTTTTGCTTCATGTGGATGAAACTGCAGGGTATTATGCTGAGTGAAATAAGTCAATCGGAGAAGGACAAACATTATATGGTCTCATTCATTTGGGGAATATAAAAAAAAAGTAGTGTAAGGGAATAAAGGGGAAAGAAGAGAAAATGAGTGAAAATATCAGTGAGGGTGACAAAACATGAGAGACACCTAACTCTGGGAAACAAACCAGGGGGTGGAAAATGAGGTGTGGGGGTGAGGTTACTGGGTGATGGGTATCGAGGGGGACACTTGACAGAATAAGCACTGGGTGTTATGCTATATGTTGGCATACTGAATTCCAATTAAAAATATATACAATAAAAAGATAATTTAATAATACTATTAACAGTCCTATGCTAAGACATTTGATAACATACATGAAATAAACATCTTGCTTTAATACACATTGTGGTAAAACTCACACAAGAATAAACATACAATCTTAGTGTGTCTATAACATATTAAATAATTTGCATCAATAATCAATCACTTTCCAAAATAGAAAGAAACAAGCCTAGAAATGGTTCAGTGGTATATTTTAGTGAACATTTATGGAAGAATTCATGTTAATTCTCTTCAATCACCTACAGCCTATAGAAGGAAAGGGACTACTTCATAAGTCATTTTATGAGATCAGCATTCTCTAATGCTAAAACCCAACAAAACGTTTCAAGAAAAGGAAACTGTTGGGGGATCCCTGGGTGACTCACCGGATTAGTGCTTATCTTTAGCCCAGGGCGTGATCTTGGAGTCCCATGTCAGGCTCCCTGCATGGAGCCTGCTTCAACCTCTCCCTGTGTCTCTGCCTCTCTCTTTCTCTGTGTCTCTCATGAAAAAAATAAATAAAATCTTTAAAAAAAGAAACTATAGACCAATATCTTTCATGAATATTTTTCTAAAAATATTCTATTAAATATAATTCAACAATGTATAAGCTTAATTAAACATTGTGACTTAATGGGATTTATTTTAGGTGTGTATGTCTGATATGTCTGATTGAACCTTCAAAAATAAATTAATACAATTAATCACATCAACAAACTAAAGTAGAATAACACGATCATATAAATATATACAGATATTTTTTGGTAAAATTAAGCACTTGATTTTACATAATAAATACTCTTAAACAAGGATACAGAATTCCTTCAACTGTTTAAGAACATCTGCAAACATCTACAACTAATGTCATACTTACTAATGAAAAATTAGTATCATTTCCCTTAAGATAAGCAACAGGATGTCACATCTACTCTTACTCAACATTGTATTGGCAGTGCTAACTAGTGGAATAAAAGAGAGAAATAAAAAGAATACAGATTGGGAAAAATAAAATAAAACAGCATCTATTCATGAGGACATTATGTCTATAGAAAACACAACAGAATCAAGCAAAAGCAAAACAAAACAAAACCTCCTGGCAGTAATAAGTGATTATAACAGTCACATGATAGAAGATTCGTATGCAGAAATCCATTGTTTCTTATATATTACCATTGAAAAATTGTAACTTAAAATTAAAAACGCATTACTATTTGCATTAGCAATACTGAAAATAAAATATTTGGTATTAATCTAACAAGGGTCTATTATGAAGGAACTAGAACATTCTGATGAAAGATACAAAGAAAAACTAACAACAACAACAAAAACCAGAGATAATCCATGTTCATCGATAGGTAAAAATGCTATTTTATTTGTTTTTGTTTTCAAGTTGAACAGATTCAATGAAATTTTATTCAAAATCCCTGAAGTTATTTTGTGTATATCAACATTTTAATAAAAGTTTATAAGGAAGGCAAAGGACCTGGAAAAGCCAGAAGTGTTGAATGAGAAAAAGAAAATTGGAAGGCCGACATTTCACCAAGATGTACTATAAAAAGAAAATGATCAAGACGATGTTGTATTGACAAAACAGACAGATAAATGGAACATAAGAGTCCAGGTATCGACCCTCAAATAAAATAAAATCTTAAAAAATATATTAAAATTTTTTTTCTCCTTAGAGTTTTATGGATTTCTGTCTTGAAGAATGTTGAAAGAATTAAACTGTTTTCCCTGACATATATAAATATGCATCTTTTACATTCTTGGCCCAACTTCCTTCTTTTTTCTAAAGATTTTTATTTATTCATGAGAGACACAGAGAGAGAGAGAGAGAGAAAGAGAGACAGAGAGGCAAAGACACAGGCAGAGGGAGAAGCAGGCTCCATACAGGGAGACTGATGTGGGACTCGATCCCGGGTCTCCAGGATCAGGCCCTGGGCTGAAGGCAGTGCTAAACCACTGAGTCACCCAGGCTGCCCGAGAAAAACAAATTTTGATTTTTACTTAATAGTATATGTGAGATGGACTCCAGATTGGTTAAAGATTTATATATGTTATGTAATGTCACAGAATTATTTGAACATAATATAAAATTATCTATTTCATATAAAGAGAAATAAAACTAGTTAATAACAAAAGATTAATGTTATTTAATTCCTTGAAGATTAAGAATATTAATTTACAAACGGAGATCATGGCAAAAGCTAACACACTAACACAGATTGGAAGATGATATTTTTCAAGTCTAAAATGAACAACCAGTGGTGTCTTTCTCAGTCTGTTAAGTGCCTGACTCAGCTCAGGTCTTCATCTCAGAGCCATGAGTTCAGGTCCTGCATTAGGCTCCACAAAGGGTATGGAGCCTACTTAAAAATAAATAAATATATATACACAAAATGAACAAATCAATAAAACTAAAATATTCAAGGAAATATTACACATTAAAATTTGTGAAACAAACAAAAATATTTTTCTGGAGATATATACAATTTAATTAATATTCAGACAAAGGGCCTACTTAAAAATGAATGAGTGAATCAATTAATTAAACGAACAAATCAATAAATGCTAAAATATTCAAGGAAACATTACACATAAAAATTGGTGAAACAAATCAAAACACGTTTTTTCTGGAAAGATACATAATTTCATTTATATTCAGACAAAGGGCAATTTAACAATGATTAAATATTTCTTTTTACTCAATAGATTAGGAAAATTTCAAAAGCTGGATAATATTAATTAATGGCAAGGATATGGACAGATAAAGTTTCTCAGAATTGCTTTTTTTTTTTTTTTTTTTTTTTTTTTTTGCTTTTGAAAGTATATCCTGATAGTGACAATGTGGAGAGCAATCTGCTGATACCTACTTAATTTATATTTGCATGTAAAGTAGAAGTTAGCAGTTTTGTTCATAGCTATTAATACGAAATAAATTATAATTGTGATCCAGAATTATAAAATGATTCAAGTACTTTATAAATTATTTAATTATGAATAATTGTTTTTCAAACATATGACTTCATATGTGACTGAAATACAAAATCATTTATTTTATTATGTTAAAATCTGGACTTAAGGGATTGCTCAAAGTCTTCAGGAACCTACATATATTGCAATTGCAACATAAATACCACAACAGTTTGGGGAGAAATTAACTGTTTCTAATATTAATATGGAAAATAAAGTAAAATCATAGTTACTAAAACTTTAAAAAGAATAATGACAAAAGATGAAATCATCAGTGACAAACATTTTTAGCCATTGGAATAAAAACCGAGTTACACTTTAAATTAGGCATTAAGGAGGGCACTTGATGTGATGAGTACTGGGTGTTATACTGTATGTTGGCAAATTGAATTTATATTTCAAAAAAGAAAAAGAACTAAAACCAATAAAATCAGAAATGAGACAGTAAAAGTAACAACCAACAC
Source organism: Canis lupus baileyi (assembly GCF_048164855.1). Taxonomy (NCBI): domain Eukaryota; kingdom Metazoa; phylum Chordata; class Mammalia; order Carnivora; family Canidae; genus Canis; species Canis lupus. The sequence continues at coordinate 58,882,976 of NC_132855.1, read as the reverse complement.
CACAGAAATACAAATAATTATAAGAGCATATTATGAAAAGCCATATGCCAACAAATTGGACAACCTAGAAAAAATAAATTTCTAGAAACATATAAACTACTGAAACTGAGACAGGAAGAAATAGAAAACTTGAACAGACTAATAACCAGCAGAGAAATTAAATCAGAAATAACAAACTTTCCAACAAACAAAACTCCAGGGCCAGAAGGCTTCACAGGACAATTCTACCAAATTTTTTAAAGGAGTTAAAACCTATTCTTCTCAAAATATTCCAAAAAATAGAATACTTTCAAACTTATTCTGAGATACCTGATACCAAAACCATATGAAAGTAACTGAGATGTTCATTGACAGATTAATGGATAAAAATGTCGTTTATATATACGAAGGAATATTACTCAGCCATGAGAAGGATGAGTACCTGCCATTCATATTGGCGTGAATGGAACTGGAGGGTACTATGCTAAGTGCAATAGGTCAATCTGAGAGACAATTATCATATGTTTTCCCTCACACGTGGAATAAGAGAAATAATGAAAGGGACCATAAGGGAAGGGGAAGGGAAACTGAATGGGGAAAATCAGAGAGAAAGATAAAACAATGAGAGACTATTAACTTTGGGAAACAGAGGATTGCTAAAGGGGAGGTGTGTGGGGAGATGGAGTAGTTGGGTGAGGGCATTAAGGAAGGCACATGATGTGATAAGCACTGGTCTTATACACAATGGATGAATTATTGAAAACTATATCTGAAACTAATGATGTACTATATATTACCAAACTGAATTTATATTTAAAAAAATAAAAGTCCATGTAAGAGGTTCAGAATCAGAATTATATAACATGGAAGTTTGGTAAGTGGTATCCATTGGCATTATCAAAATTTGGGATTGAGCATCTTCTAACATACAGAACAAAATACACTCAGAGCCAAGAGGATCATCCTCTAGGTCACCTCAGGGAGACCTACATTCTCTGTCCACTACCACTTCCTCACCACCACCATACCCTCCCTTTTTTCTTTTCCTTTCCTTCTATTTTTTTCTTCTTCTTTGTCTTTTATTTTTGGTTTCTTATTTTTACTACTTTGTTTTAGAATTTGTTTTTCACTTTAGTGGTCCTTTTGCCCTATTTTCTTCTGTTCTTTTTTAAAAAATTATTTTCTGGTCTCTACTTCTTAGGAATCATCCAGGGTATATTTTCTTAGGTCATGGTTGACATTTTTGACTCAGTTTGCTCATACAGCCACTCTACACTGAACAAAGGGACTAGAAGGAAGAATTCACCACAAAAGAAAAAACCGAATGCAACACTCTCTGACGCAGAGTTGCAGAATGTTGATTTAAATACAATGTCAGAGATTCAATTCAGAAGCAAAATTAAAAAGTTACTAGTGACTGGAAAAAAGCATAAATGACTCCAGAGACTTCATTCCTGCAGAACTGAGATCTAATCACGTCAAAATTAAAAATAGTTTAACTGAGATACAATCCAAACTGTATGCTCTAATTGCTGGGGTTAATGAGGTGGAAGAGAGAGTGAGTGACATAGAAGACAAGTTGATGGAAAGGAAGGAAGCTGAGGAAAAAAGAGAAAACCAAGAGTCCATGAGGAAAGGTTTAGGGAAATAAATAATATTTTGAAAAGGAAGTATATACATCTAAATGGGATTCCAGAAGAGGCTGACAGTGAGAAAGGAACACAAAGTATATTTGAACAAATCATAGCTGAGAACCTCCCTAATCTGAGGAAGGAAGCAGGCATTCAGATCCAGGAGATAGACAGGTGCTCACAAAAAAATCAATAAAACCTGTTCAACACTTTGACATTTACTAGTGAAATTTGCAAATTTCAAAGGAAAGAGAAAATCCTTGAAGCAGTGCAAGACAAGAGATTCTTAACTTATATGGGGAGAAATACCAGATTAACAGCAAACCTCCCCACAGAGACCTGGCAGGCCAAAAAGGGCTGGCAGGATATATTCAGGGTACTAAATGAGAAAAACATGCAGTCAAGAATACTTTATCCAGAAAGTTCTCATTCAGAATAGAAGGAGAGATAAAAAGCGAGCATCCCGGATAGGCAGAAACTGAACAAATATGTGACCACCAAACTGGCTCTGCAAGAAATATTAACGGGGACTCTGCAAAAAAAAAAAAAAAAAGGAATCCCAAAGAACAATCCACTAAAACAAGGACTAAATAGGTAATACGATGACACTACATTCATATCTTTCAATAGTTACACTGAACATTAGTGGGCTAAATAATTCCTTCAAAAGACATAGGATATCCGACTGGATAAAAGAGCAAGACCCATCTACATAGTGTCTACAAGAGACTCATTTTAGACGTAAAGACACCTACAGCCTGAAAATGAAAGATTGGAGAACCATTTACGACCGAAATGGTCCTCAAAAGAAAGCTGGGATTACAATCCTCATATCAGATAAATCAGAGTTTATAACAAAGGCTGTAGTGATAGATGAAGAAGGACACTATATCATACTTAAAGGGTCTATCCAACAAGAGGATCTAACAATTATGAATATTTATACCCCTAATGTGGGAAAAGCAAAATATATCAATTGATTAATAACCAAAGAGATACATAGATAAAATACAATAATAGTAGGAGACTTCAAAAGAGCACTGTCTGCAAATGACAGATCTTCTAAGCACAACATCCACCAAAGAAACATGGGTCTTAAAAGATACACTGGACCACATAGATTTCACAGATGTATACAGGACTTTCCATCCAAATGTAACTGAATACACATTCTTCTCAAATTCACATGGAACTTTCTCCAGAATAGACCACATAGTGGGTCACAAATCGGGTCTAAACTGCTACCAAAATATTGAGATTGTCCCCTGCATAGTTTCAGACCACGATGCTTTGAAACTAGAACTCAAACCCATGAAGAAATTTAGAAGAAACTCAAAAACATGGAGGTTAAAGAGCATCTCGCTAAAAAATGAATGCGTCAACAAGCAAATTATAAAAGAATTAAAAAGATTCATGGAAACTAAAGAAAATGAAAGCACAACTGTAAAGGTCTTTAGAATACAGCAAAACCAGTCCTAAGAGGAAAATACATCACAATAAAGCCCCCCTCAAAACATTGGAAAAAACTCAAATACACAGGCTAACTTCACATCTAAAGGAACAGGAGAAAGAACAGCAAGTAAATCCTCACCAAGCAGACCAAGAGAGATAATAAAGATTAAAATTCAATAAAATAGAGACCAGAAGAACTTAGAACAGATCAACAAAACCAGGAGTTGGTTCTTTGAAAGAATTAATAAGATATATAAACTCTTAGCCAGCCTTATTAAAAAGAAAATACTCAAATTAATAAAATCACGAAAAAAGAGGAGAGATCCCAACCAATACCAAGGAAATACAAGTGATTTTAAAAACATATTATGAGCAGCTATATGCCAATAAATTGGGCAATCTGGAAGAAATGGATGCATTTCTGGAAAATTACAAATTAGAGAAACTGGAACAGGAAGAAATAAAAAAACTGAACAGACCAATAACCAGGGAGGAAATGGAAGCAGTCATCAAAAACCTCTCAAGACACAAAAGTCCAGGGCCAGATGGTTTTCCAGGGGAATTCTATCAAACATTTAAAGAAGAAACCATACCTGTTCTACTAAAACTGTTTTGAAATATAGAAAGGGAGGGAATAATACTTCCAAACTCGTTCCATGAGGCCATTACCTTGATTCCAAAACCAAAGTCCCCACCAAAAAGGTGAATTACAGGCCAATATCCCTTATGAACATGGGTGCAAAAATTCTCATATAGCCAATAGGATCCAACAGTACACTAAAAGGATTGTTCACCAGGACCAAGTGGGATTTATCCCCAGGATGCAAGGGTGGTTCAGTCACTCATAAAACAATCAACATGATAGGGATGCCTTGGTGGCTCAGCCGTTAACCATCTGCCTTTGGGTCAGGGCATGATTCTGGAGTCCCAAGATCATGTCCCACATCAGGCTTCCTGCATGGAACCTGCTTTTCCCTCTGCCTGTGTCTCTGCCTCTCTCTTTCTGTCTCTCATGAATAAATAACTAAATTCTAAAAAAAATCAATGTAATAGATCACATCAGTAAGCAAAAGAAACCAAGAAGCATATGATCCTCTCAATAGACGCAAAGAAAATATTTGACAAAATACAGGAAACATTCCCAATTAAAACTCTTCAAAGTGTAGGGATACAAGGAACATTCCTCAATATCTTAAAAGCAATTTATGAAAAGCCCACAGAAAATGATTCTCAATGAGGAAAAACTGAGATCTTTGCCTCTAAGATCAGGACATGACAGGGATGTCCACTGTCACCACTGTTATTCAGCATTGTAATAGAAGTCCTAGCCTCAGCAATCAGGCAACAAAAAGAAATAAAAGGCATTTAAATTGGCAAAGAAGAAGTCAAACTCTCCCTCTTTGCAGATGACATGATACTGTACATAGAAAACCCAAAAGACTCCACCCCAAGATTGCTAGAACTCATGCAGCAATTTGGCAGTGTGGCAGGATACAAAATCAATGCCCAGAAATCAGTGGCATTTCTGTACACTAATAAGGAGACTGAAGAAAGAGAAATTAAGGGATCAGTCCCATTAAAATTGCACCCAAAACGATAACATACCTAGGAATAAACCTAACCAAAGAGGTAAAGGATGTATACCATAAAAACTACAGAACACTTCTGAAAGAAATTGAGGACGATACAAAGAGATGGAAAAATATTCCATTCAATTGGATTGGAATGGAATTGGATTGGAAGAATTAATATTGTGAAAATGTCTATACTACACAGTGCAATTTAACATTCAGTGCAATCTCTATCAAAATATCATTGACATTCTTCAGAGAGTTGGAACAAATAATCTTAAGATTTGTGTGGAATCAGAAGAGACCCTGCATAGCCAGGGGAATATTGACAAAGAAAACCAGAGCCCCAAAGGCATCACAATGCCGGATTTCAAGTTGTACTACAAAGCTGTGGTCATCAGGACAGTGTGGTACTGGCACAAAAACAGGTACATAGATCAATGGAACAGAATAGAGAACCCAGAAATGGGCCCTCAACTCTATCATCAACTAATATTTGACAAAGCTGGAAAGACAATCCACTGGAAAAGGGACAGTCTCTTCAATAAATGGTGCTGAGAAAATTAGACATCCACCTGCAGAAGAATAAAACTAGACCATTCCCTTACACCATACACAAAGAGACACTCAAAATGGATGAAAGATCTAAACATGAGACAAGAATCCATCGAAATCCTAGAGGAGAACACAGGCAACACCCTTTTTGAACTTGGCCACAGCAACTTCTTGCAAGATACATCCATGAAGGCAAGGGAATCAAAAACAAAAATGAATTATTGGGACTTAATCAATATAAAAACCTTCTGCACAGCAAAAAAAAATAAAAAGTCAACAAAACTAAAAGACCACCTACAGCATGGGAGATGATTTTTGCAAATGACTATCAGGTAAAGGGCTAGTATCCAAGATCTATAAAGAACTTATTAAACTCAACACCCAAGAAACAAAAAATCCAGTCATGAAATGGGCAGAGAACATGAACAGAAATTTCACCAAAGAAGACATACACATGGCGAAGAAGCACATGAGAAAATGCTCTGCATCACTTGCCATCAGGGAAATACAAATCAAAACCACAATGAGATACCACCTCACATCAGTGAGAATGGGGAAAATTAACAAGACAGGAAACAACAAATGTTGGAGAGGATGTGGAGAAAGGAGAACCCTCTTGCACTGTTAGTGTGAATGCAAGCTGGTGCAGCCACTCTGGAAAATAGTGTGGAGGTTCATCAAAGAGTTAAAAATAGAGCTACTCTATGACCCAGCAATTGCTCTACTGGGGATTTACCCCAAAGATACAGATGCAGTGAAACACTGGGACACCTGCACCCCAGTGTTTATAGCAGCAATGTCCACAATAGCCAAACTGTGGAGGGAATCTCGATGTCCTTCAATAGATGAATGAATAAAGAAGATGCGGTCTATATATACAGTGGAATATCCCCTCAGCCTTAAGAAAGGAGGAATATCCATCATCTGATTCTATGTGAATGGAACTGGAGGGTATTATCCTGAGTGAAATAAGTCAGTCAGAGAAGGACAATCATCATATGGTTTCACTCATATGGGGAATATAAGAAATAGGAGAGGGATCATAAGGGAAATGAGGGAAACTGAGTGGGAAAAATTAGATATGGAGACAAATCTTGAGAGAGTCCTAACTCTGGGAAACAAATAAAAGGATTGCAGAAGGGGAGGTGGATGGGGGGTTAGGGTAACTGGGTGACAGGCATGACCACTGGAGGTTATACTATATGTTGGCAAATTGAATTTCAATAAAAACAAATGAAAAAAAAGAGTGAGGAGAAACAGACTCTCAAAACAAAAATTAGGGAATTTGTTGCCAGTAGAACTGTCTTTGCAAGAAATGTTTATTTCTTTAGATAAGAGGAGGACCCTAGTATGAAACTTGACTTATATAGAGAAACAGTGTCAAAGAAGTAAGTGAATGTATTTAAAAAAGCTTTTCTTATTAAGAAAAAAGGGAGACACAGATAGGGGACAGAGACATAGGCAGAGGGAAAAGTAGTCTCCCTGTGAGGACCCTGATGTGCAACCCAATCCCAGGACCCTGGGATCATGACCTGAGCCAAAAGTAGATGCTCAAACACTGAGCCACCCATGTGCACCCTCCAATAATTTTGATTTTGTTTCTTTTCAATGCATCACTTGTTTCTCAAAGCCTCTCCTCATGGGCAATTAGTTGCTTTTGTCTCTTTTCCTCAGCTTCTTACCTTTCCATCACCTTATCTTCTTTGTCATTTGGTCTCTCTTCTGACTTCTTTTCCCTAAATATTAGAGCATCGAGTTTAGACTACATCTAGAGTATTTTTAATTTCAGCCTGATTAGATCTCATTTTTGCACTGAGTTTCTGTTGTGTCTTTTGTTTTTCCAGCCCAACTAGTAATTTTATAGTTCTTATGCTGAATTCCATCTCTTACATTTTATTTAAATCCATATTGATCATATCTGTGGCAGAGAGTATTATCTATGGTTCTTTCTTTTGTTGTGAATTCCCCCCTTGTAATCAAGCTAAATACACAATAGAATCCAATGAGGTCAGAAAAGAAATCAGAAAGCAAAAGAAAAAGAAAAAAAAAAACAAAAAAGTGGGAGGAAGAGAAAATATAATCTCACAGGTGGGCAAAACAGAGTAATCCACTTGTTCCTGAGTTTATTTTGGGTTGTGTATTAGAAGTCACTAAATCTGAAAATTGTATAGAATGCAAAGTTTAAATATATTCAAAAATAAAGAGTGAAAGAAAGACAAAAATTCAGTATATATCTATAAAATGTAAACATAAAAAGTGAAAGGTTAAAAAAAAGTTTGTAAAATAAGAAACTGGTTGAAAGGGATAAAAGAAAAAAAATAAATGGAAAATTTTTAATAGAAATATAAATGAATCATGAAATGAAACCTATAATTTGATATACTATTTTCCTGTAGTGGTGGAATTTTATAGTCTCATGTGGTCTGTAAATTTGCTGTGCACCTCTTCTTCCAGTTGATCTTCTGGCATAGTGGCCCGCTGTGCTGCTTCTCAGACATCTTTGGCTGGCCAGAGTTGCACCACCCCTTGCCAGGCACCTGGCTGAGTGTAAGCTGATCCTTGGTGTGGCTTTTTTTCCCCCCTGAAAGCTTTCCAAGCCTCTTTAGAGGATCCAAATAAAAATGGCCTCGCCCCAATCTTCAGCCCCAGAGCTGAAACATTGTGGTCCTCTCTCTTCAGTAAACCCTCATGGATAAATGGCTTTCACTTTTGTGTGGTCCACAGTCTGTGGACTTCTGTGATGCTTGCCCACATCAAGACCCCTGGGGTGAGGGGGAAGTTGTGGTGTCTTGCCTTACTGCACTTGGTAGGGTGGTGATACTGGATAGTGAGTGCACCTGTTCCACTCCTCCCAGGGGATAGCTCCAAGTCCTCTGCAGGTTCCCCAGGTGGAAAGCAGTCACCCAATAGGCACTGGCCCTGGCTCCTGGTCTATGGTGAACCAAGTTGAGAGCCCCTTCCTGGGGTCCCCAAACCCAACAAATTTCCCCACTCCACTGCTTGTGAACTCCACTGCCTCAGGCATCCCTGTTAATTCTATGACTCCAAAGATCCTAAGACCATATTGCCGCACCTAGAATTCCACCCATTTCACCATTTGAGCACCTTTCATGCAGGGATGTCTCTCACTGGAGCAGATCTCTCTCTCTCTCTCTCTCTCTCTCTCTCTCTCTCTCTCTTTTAGAGCAGATTTCTAAGGGCTCTGATTTTGCCCTCTGGGGCTATATCACATTCCAGTAGCTGGCTTCTGGAGACTCCCTCTCCCTATTTTTTATCTTCTGATATCCTCTCAGATTCGCTTCTCCACACCTCCTACCTTGCACAAATGGTCACTTCTCTACTTGTAGAGTTTCAGATATTCTTTCCTTAGATACCAGGTTGAGTTCATGTGTGTTCAGAATGCTTTGATAGTTATCTAGTAATTCAAAGGACCAGATGAAATGAGGTCCCCCACTCTTCCACCACCTTGTCCCAGAAACTGAAATTACTATTTTATGTGCACACTAGCTAATACAGAATTCAGACAACTGACGCAATATGCAATTACTGAACAGTATTTTATTTTAATTTTACATTTTCATTTGATTAAGATTAATTCTTTTTTTATCTTTGTTTAATACAACCAAAATCTTCAACCACATCAGTGACTATAGTTCTCCCTGCTACTTTTGTTTTACTCCTTACCCTCCTTTGAATTGTCTCCTTACTCTTCCTTTCCTTATTCAACTTAAATATCCATAATCCATCTTTAAAATGATGACTTGGCTTCAACTTTACCCTCTGTGTGATCTCATGGTCCCATCTCTTTTTAAGTCACACCTCCTTGATGTTGACCACACCCTAATAAATATAACTGCAAAAAAAGTGAGATTCAATGCTATCACTTTAAATGTGCAAACATTAACTTTTAGTGGGCATTTAAACATCTGAAAATATTACCTATATCTAGTCCATCTCTTCTCTCTTTTTTTTTCAGATAACTATTTCATACATTTTCAATCCTCTGAATACTTGAATGTATCATCTCTCAACATATCTCTCAACTGCTGACTTGTTTCTTATTTCAATAATCATGTTACAATCATGGGAAGAAAGGTACCAAGTGTTTCCACTGCATTTCCCACACACTCATGTGCAAATATTCACACATCTGTCTTATTCTTTTATGTCATTTTGGAGGCCCTATGAGTGGTGCAAGATAAGTCCCATCCTTCTCTATAGTTGTCAGTTTCCCACATCTTTCCTGACACAGATATATTATGACAGCAGTTCTCCTTATTTTTATATCACCACTTTCCTTCACTTTCACTGAGTTCTTTCCTTCAGCCAGAGAACTATATGATATTCACTCAGCTAAAAAGAAATATATTTGACTCTACTTGACACACTCCCAGTCACTCACTCATATACAGTCCAGAATCATATACATCTAGACTTCTTGAGAGCTTCATGTATACTCACTATACACAATCCCGTTTTATTCATCCTCTTTTAAGTCAGATTAATTTAGGCTTTAGTACCCAAAACACCTTCAATTTTACTCAAATAAAAGGCATTAAGGGCTTTACCTTCTTATGTTCAGAGTTCAATTTGTTAATTGAGCTCTGAACGTATCTTTTTCATCCTATTTATTAAAGATTAGTTAAATAGTTAATTATTGAAGTAGAGTTGACATGCACTTACATTACTTTCTGGTGTACAACATAGCAATTCAGCAATTCTCTATATTACTCAGTGCTCACCAAAATGAATGTAGTCATCATCTATGACATAAAATTTATTGAATATTATTGACTATATTCCCTGTGCAACATTTTTTTCTGGGATTTGCTTATTTTATAAAGGAAGGTTTGTACTACTTCATTAACTTAATCTACTTAATCTACTTCCTTTCACGAACTTACCCTTTGGCAACTGCCAGTTTATTCTCTGTGTTTAGGAGTCTCCATTCCTGTTTGTTTGATTTGGTGTTTAGATTTCATATATAAGTAAAATCATATGGTATTTGTCTTTCTGTAACTTAATTCACTTAACAAAATAAGCTTGATACCCAAACATGTAGTAGCAAATGGCAAGATTTCATTCTTTCTCTCACTAAATAATATTCTACATCTTATTTTTCCATTTATCAATTGATAAACATTTGAGCTGCTACAATATCTTGGATATTATAAATAATATTGCAATAAATGTACAGTTGTGTATAGTTTTTGAATTAATATTTTGCTTTTGTTTTTGGCAAATACCCAGTTGTGGAATTACTGGATCATGTGGTATTTCTAATTTTAATTTTTTTATGGACTATGATGTGTTTTCCATAGTGGTTGCACTAACAAACATTCTTACCAACCGTGCATAGGAGTTCCCTTTTCTCCACATGCTTACCAACATTTATTATCTCTCGTCTTTTTGATATAAGCCATTCTTACTAGTTTCAGATGATATTTCATTGTGGTTTTGATTTTTCTTTTCCTGATGATTAGTATATTGAACAGATTTTTATGTGTCTGTTTGCAATCTCTACATCTTCTTTGGGAAAAGGAAAATATCTTCTCAAGTCCTCAAACCATTTTTAATTAGATTATTCATGATTCAAGTTGTATAAGCTCTTTATATATTTTGGAAATCAACCTTATCAGATGTATCATTTGAAAATACATCTTCTCCGATTCAGTAAATTGTCTTTTTTATTGTGACGCTGATTTCCCTCACTGTGGGAAGATTTTTCTTTTTCTTTTTTTAATTTATTTTTTTTTATTGGAGCTCAATTGCCAACATATAGCATAACACCCAGTGCTCCTCACGTCAAGTGCCCCCCTCTCAGTGCCCATCACCCAGTCACCCCAATACACCACCCAAATCCCTTTCCACTACCTCTTGATCTTTTCCCAGAGTTAGTTGTCTCTCATGTTTCGTCACCCACACTGATATTTTCACTCATTTTCTCTCCTTTTCCCTTTATTCCTTTTCACTATTTTTTATATTCCCCAAATGAATGAGACCATATAATATTTGTCCTTCTCTGATTGACTTATTTCACTCAGCATAATACCTTCCAGTCCCATTAGCTTACTTTTGCTTTTGTTTCCCTTGTCTGAAGAGACATATTAAAAAAAAGGCTCAGAATTGAGGAGGGCCACTGACAAGATGGCAGAGGACTAGGGTCCTTACCTCAAACAGCCCCACCAAATTACCTAGATAACTTTAAATCCTGAACACCTACAAATTCAAACTGAGATTTAAAGAGAGAATAGCTGGAACACTACAGAGAGAAGAGTTTTTACTTCTAACAAAGTAGGAAGGTGTAAAAAATAAAATAAAAAAAGGATCCAGTGGGGGAGGGGCCCCGTGAGGAGCCAGGCTAACGCCAGGTGGAAAAAGCTTCTAGGACAGGAAAGCCCCATCCCGGAGAAGCAGGAACTTTAAAAATCCGCACTGGATTCTTCACGGATGGAAAGGTGCTCAGCAGGGAACTCAGGCAGAACCCCAGGAGGGGCAGTTGAGCCTCCAGTCTCCCAGGGTCACTAATAGAGGAAGTGCATCCCTGGGGAAAGCACACTGTGCACCACGGACCAATCTCAGTAAAAGGTTGGAGCGCGTACCCAGCGGGGCCTCGGGAGAACCTAGTGGGTCAGGTGGGGAGTCTGGGTGGAGGGGGCTGCATCCTGCTGCCTTTGGGAGCTGCAACCCAGGAGCGTGATTCCAGCAGCAAAGATGCTTAGTGCCAAATATATATAAACCAGGAATACTTGTAGAAAGCCCCACCATGGATCCCCAAATTATAAATTAGATAAAAGAGGGGGGCAGAATAGGAATGAGGAATCTCACAGAATGAACCAGCATGGTATACCACTTGGTTCCCGGATCCCACCGGATCCCAGGGCGCAAAGCAGACATAGCCCACGATCCTGAGTTCCACCCGGGACAGGCGGAGACAGAGAAGGCACAGGAAAACAAGGAAGCTCCTGCCGAGGGGTGCCCCCAAACTGTGCAGATCAACGCCCCCGCCCTGGGAGCACCTAGGTCAGTGCCAACTGGGAGCTGTGGTAGTTACTGCAGGGAGCTGACTCTAGGGCTAGAGACCTGGCTGCCGCCAGTGTTGTTGCTCTTCCTTGTTTCACTGTGTGCTTGGAGAGTCTGGGCCACCAGGGAACAGGGGCCTCATGGGGTAAACACTGAGCCCGGCACCCAGCAGGGGGAGGGCCATCTCCCCCACGTACACACACCTGAGAATCAGCACAGCAGGCCCCTCCCCCAGAAGACTAGCTGGAGGGACAGGGGAAGAGCAAGTTCCTGACCAAGCAGCCTTGGAAAGCTCCAGGGGAAGTCGAGGGATTTACAGTATATAGAACTAGAGGATATCCTTCCTAATTTTTTCTTCCTTTTCCAGTACAACTCATTATTTATATCAGACTGTAAATTTCCAATTTTTTTTCTCTTTTCCCACCTTAACTACAATATTTTACTGCTTCTTCATTTTTAAGTTTCTACCTTTTTTACTTTCCTATTTCTACAATGACAGGTCCTAGATATATTTTCCACTTCTGGATTCCCTTCAACATACTCAACTTAATTTTGGGAGATATACAAGATATGTTTTGTTTTGTTTTGTTTTGTTTTGTGTTTTATGTTTTCTCTGCCTCATATTGTTCTACAATGGCAAAAGTTAATACATTCTAAAACATGACCAGCATGCACACAGAACCAAGTGGTATACCATGCTGGTTCATTCTGTGAGATTCCTCATTCCTATTCTGCCCCCCTCTTTTATCTAATTTATAATTTGGGGATCCATGGTGGGGCTTTCTACAAGTATTCCTGGTTTATATATATTTGGCACTAAGCATCTTCTAACATACAGAACTTAGTAACTCAGAACAGAGGATCACCCTCTAGGACCCCTCAGGTGAACTGCATTTTCCCTCCACTACAACTTCATCACCACCATCATCTCCCAGTTCCCCAACCCCAGTGGTTGATATTCTTGATGCAGCCTGCTCATACAGCCACTCTCCACTGAGCAAAATGACTAGAAAGAAGAACTCAGCACAAAAGAAAGAATCAGAAAAGTACTCTCTCACACAGAGTTAAAGAATTTGGATTACAATTCCATTTCAGAAAGCCAATTCAGAAGCACAAATATAAAAGCTACTGGTGGCTCTGGAAAAAAGTATAAAGGATTCAAGAGATTTCAAGACTACAGAATTTAGATCTTCAGGCTGAAATTAAAAATCAATTAAATGAGATGCAATCCAAACTGGAGGTCCTAACAATGAGGGTTAATGAGGTGGAAGAAAGAGTGAGTAACATAGAAGACAAGTTGATGGCAAGGGAGGTAGCTGGAGAAAAAAATAGAAAAACAAAAGACCATGAGGAAAGGTTAAGGGAAATAAATAATAGCCTCAAAAGGAAAAATCTACCTATAATTGGGGTTCCAAAGAGCTCCAAGAGGGACAGAGTGCCAGAAAGCATATTTGAACAAATCATAGCTGAGACTTCCCTAATTTGGGGAGAGAAACAGGCATTCAGATCCAGGAGATAGAGAGGTCCCCACACAAATTCAACAAAAACAATTCAATACCTCAACATTAGATTGTGAAACTTGCAAATTCCAAAGATAAAGAGAAAATCCTTAAAGTAGTGAGAGAAAAGAGATGCCTAAATTATATGGGGAGAAATATTAGATTAACAGCAGACCTCTCCACAGACATGGCAGGCTAGAAAGGGGTGACAGGATATATTCAGGGTCCTAAATAAGAAGAACATGCAGCCAAGAATACTCTATCCAGCAAGGCTCTCATTCAGAATATAAGGATAGATAAAGAGCTTCCAAAATAGGCAGAAACTGAAAGAGTGTGTGACCACCAAACTGGCTCTGCAAGAAATATTAAGGGAGATTCTGTAAAAGAAAGAGCAAGTCCAAGGAAATATTCCACAAAAATCAGGGACTGAATAGGTATTACGATGACACTAAATTCATATCCTTAAATAGTTGCTCTGACAGTGAATGGGTTAAAAGATTCCATCAAAAGGCACAGGGTTTCAGACTGGATAAAAAAGCAATACCCATCTATTTGCTGTCTACAAGAGACTAGTTCTAGCCCTAAGGACACCTACTGCCTGAAAATGAAAGATTGGAGAACCATTTACCATTCAAATGGTCCTCAAAAGAAAGCAGGGGTAGCAATCCTCATATCCGATAAATTAAAGTTTATCCCAACAACTGTAATAAGAGATGGAGAGGGACACTGTATCATACTTAAAGGGTCTATCCAACAAGAAAACCTAACAATCATGAATATTTATGCCCATAATGTGGGAGCTGCAAAGTATATCAAACAATTAATAACCAAAGTAAAGACATACTTAGAAAATAATACACTAATATTAAAAGATTTCAACAAGGCACTTTCTGCAAATGACAGATATTCTAAGCACAATATCTCTGAAGAAGCAAGAGCTTTAAATGATACACTACACCAGCTGAATTTTACAGATATTTACAGAACTTTACATCCAAATGGAACTGAAGACACACTCTTCTCAAGTGCATATGGAACTTTCTCCAGAATAGATCACTTACTGGGTTACAAATCAGATCTTAACCAAAACCAAAAGATTGGGATTGTCCCCTGCATATTTTCAGACCACAATGCTTTGAAACTAGAACTCAATCACAAGAAGAAATTTGGAAGAAACTCAAACATGTGGAGGTTAAAGAGCATCCTGCTAAAGGTTGAATGGGTCCACCAGGAAATTAAAGAAGAATTCAAAAGATTCATGGAAACTAATGAAAATGAAGATACAACTGTTCAAACTCTTTGGGATACAGCAAAATGATTCTAAGAGGAAAAGACATCACAATACAAGCATGTTCAAAAAATTGAAAAAACTCAAATACACAGGCTAACTTCGCATCTAAAGGAACTGGAGAAAGAACGGCAAATAAAACCTACACCAAGCGGAAGAAGATAGTTAATAGAGATTCAAGCAGAACCCAATGAATTAGAGACCAGAAGAACTGTAGAACATATAAACGAAACCAGGAGTTAGTTCTTTGAAAGAATTAATAAGATAAACCTTTAGCCGGCCTTATTAAAAAGAAAAGAGAAAAGACTCAAATTAATAAAATCACGAATGGAAGAGGAGATCACAACCGATACAACAGATACAAGCGATTTTAAAAACATTATGAGCAGCCTTACGCCAATAAATTAGGCAATCTGGAAGAAATGGATGCATTTCTGGAAAATTACAAATTAGAGAAACTGGAACAGGAAGGAATAGAAAAACAGAACAGACCAATAACCAGAGAGGAAATGAAAGCAGTCATCAAAAACCTCCCAAGACACAAAAGTCTAAGATCAGATGGCTTCCCAGGGGAATTCTATCAAACGTTTAAAGAAGAAACTGTATCTATTCTACTAAAGCTGTTCGGAAAGATAGAAAGAGGTGGAATACTTACAAACTCATTCTATGAGGCCAGCATCACCTTAATTCCAAAACCAGACAAAGACCCCACAAAAAGAATTATAGACCAATATCCCTGATGAACACAGATGCAAAAATTCTCAACAAGATACTAGTCAATAGGATCCAACAGTACATTAAGAAGATTATTCACAATCACTAGGTGGGATTTATCCCCGGGATACAAGGTTTATTCAACTCTTATAAAACAATAAATGTGATAGATCATATCAATGAGAAGAAACAAGAACCCTATGATCCTCTCAATAGATGCAGAGAAAGCATTTGACAACATAAAGCATCTATTTCTGATCAAAACTCTTGAGAGTGTAGGGATAGAGGAAACATTCCTCAGCATCTTAAAAGCCATCTATGAAAAGCCCAAGCAAATATCATTTTCAATTGGGAAACACTGGGAGCTTTTCCCCTAAGATCAGGGACATGACAGGGATGTCCACTCCCATGACCGCTATTCAACATAGTAATAGAAGTCCTATTCTCAGAAATCAGACAGCAAAAAGAAATAAGAGGCATCCAAATTGCAAGGAAGTCAAACTCTCCCTCTTTGCAGATGACATGATACTGTACCTAGAAAACCCAAAAGACTCCATCCCAAGATGGCTAGAACTCATACAGCAATTCAAGAATGTGTCAGATACAAAATCAATGCCCAAAAATCAGTGGCATTTCTATACACTAACAATGAGACTGAAGAAAGAGAAATTAGAGAGTCAATACAATTTACAATTGCACCCAAATGCATCAGATACCTAGAAATAAACCTAACCAAAGAGGTAAAGGATCTATAACCTAAAAACTAAAACAGGACACTGTTTTTAGGACTAAAAACAGGACACTTATGAAAGAAATTGAGGAAGACACAAAGAGATGGAAAAATATTCCATGCTCATGGATTGGAAGAATTAATATTGTGAAAATGTCAATGCTACCCAGAGCAATTTACACATTCAGTGCAATCCCTATCAAAATACCATGGACATTCTTCAGAGAGTTGGAACAAATAATCTTAAGATTTGTCTGGTAACAGAGAGACCCCGAATAGCCAGGGGAATATTGACAAAGAAAACTAGAGCCCTAGAGGCATTACAATGCCGGATTTCAAGTTGTATTACAAGCTGTGATCATCGAGATAGTGTGGTAGTGGCACAAAAACAGACACATAGATCAGTGGAACAGAATAGAGAACCCAGAAATGGGCCTTCAACTCTATCATCAACTAATAATCAACAAAGCAGGAAAGACAATCCATTGGAAAAAGGACAGTCTCTTCAATAAATGGTGCTGGGAAAATTAGACAGTCACATACAGAAGAATGAAACTAAACAATTCTCTTACACCATACACAAAGAGACACTCAAAATGGATGAAAGATCTAAACGCGAAACAAGAATCCATCAAAATCCTAGAGGAGAACACAGCAGCTTCTTGCAATATACCTCTATGAAGGCAAGGGAAACAAAAGCAAAAATATTTGAAAATGGCCTATCAGATATTTTCAAATGACCTATATGATAAAGGGCTAGTATCCAAGATCTATAAAGAACTTATTAAACTGAACAGCAAAGAAACAAACAATCCAATAATGAAATGGGCAAAAGACATGAACAGAAATTTTATAGAGGAAGGCATACACATGTCCAACAAGCACATGAGAAAATGCTCTGCATCACTGGCCATCAGGGAAATACAAATCAAAACCACAAGGAGATACCACCTCACACCAGTGAGAATGAGGAAAACTAACAAGACGGGAAGCCACCAATGTTGGAGAGGATGCGGAGAAAGGGGAACACTCTTGCACTGTTAGTGGGAATGTGAACTGGTGCAGCCACTCTGGAAAACTGTGTGGAAGTTCCTCAGGGAGTTAAAAATGGAGCTACCCTATGACCCAGCATTTGCTCTACTCGGGATTTACCCCAAAGATACAGATGCACTGAAAGACTGAGACACCTGCACCTCAATGCCAAGCTGTGTCCATTGAAAGATGTGGATAAAGAAGATGTGGTATATGCATACAATGGAATATTACTCAGCCATTATAAATGACAAATACCCACTATTTGCTTCATGTGGATGGAACTTGAGGGTATTATCCTGAGTGAAGTAAGTCAATTGAAGAACAACAAACACTATATGGGCTTCACTCATACGGAGAATATAAAAAGTACTGAAAGGGTTTAATTAAAGGGTAAAGGCTAGAAAATGAGTGGGAAATATCAGTGAGGGTAACGGAACATGAGAGACACTTAACTGTGAAAAAGAAAAAGGGGTAGTGGAAGGGTAGGTTGGCGGGGGATGGGTTGACTGGATGACCAGTGGGTATTATACTATATGTTGGCAAATTGAACTCCAATAAAAATATATGCAAAAAATAAAATAAAATAATAAATTACAATAAAATAATAATAAATAAAATAAAATCTGAATCAAAAAATAAAAATCAAAAATCAAAAATCAAAAAATAAAAATATATGTCTGATATAGAAAAATTACTGCATATATTTAATTCTAGGTATTTAATGGCATCTGATCTCACATTTAAGTCCTTTTTTTTAATTTTTATTTATTTATGATAGTCACAGAGAGAGAGAGAGAGAGAGGCAGAGACATAGGCAGAGGGAGAAGCAGGCTCCATGCACCGGGAGCCCGATGTGGGATTCGATCCCGGGTCTCCAGGATCGCGCCCTGGGCCAAAAGCAGGCGCCAAACCGCTGCGCCACCCAGGGATCCCCTCACATTTAAGTCCTTAATCCATTTTGAGCTAATTTTTTTCTTTATTTTTTAAAATCTTAATACCAGTATAGTTAACATATAGTGAGGCATTACTTTCAAATGTAGAATACAATAATTCTACAATTTCTTACACCACTCAGTGCTCATTATGAAAAGTGCACTCCTCAATCCCCATGACCTATTTAACCCGTCCCTCCACCAGACTCCCCTCTAGTAACCATCAGTTTGTTCCCTATAGTTAAGAGTCTATTTCTTAGGATGCCTGGGTGGCTCAGTGGTTGAGCATCTATCTTTGTTTTTTTTTTTTGTTTTGTTTTTTGTTTTTTAATTTTTATTTATTCATGATAGGCACACAGTGAGAGAGAGAGAGGCAGAGACACAGGCAGAGGGAGAAGCAGGCTCCATGCACCGGGAGCCCGACGTGGGATTCGATCCCGGGTCTCCAGGATCGCGCCCTGGGCCAAAGGCAGGCGCCAAACCGCTGCGCCACCCAGGGATCCCGAGCATCTATCTTTGGCTCAGGGCATGATCCTGGGGTTCTGAGATCAAGTCCTGCATCTCCCAGCCCCCTTCTCCCTCTGCCTATGTCTCTGCCTTTCTCTCTGTCTCTCATAAATAAATAAATAAATTAATTAATTAATTAATAGAATCTTTAAAAAAAAAGAAAAGTCTGTTTCATGTTCTGCTTCCCTCTTACCTCTTTTTTTCTCCCTTTGTTCATTAATTCCAAATATGGGTGAAATCACATGATATCTGTCTTACTCTGACTTATTCCATTTAGCATAATACATTCTAGCTCCATCTATATTGTTGCAAATAACCAGATTTTATTCTTTTTATGCCTGAGTTATATATACACACATATATATATATATATATATATATATATATATATATATATATATATATATACATATCTCCTTTATTGACTCATTGGTCATTGGGCATGGGCTATTTCCATAATTTGGATATTTTAGTTAATGCTGCTAAAAACATCAGTGTGCATGTATCACTTTAAATTAGTATTTTAAATTCTTAGAATAAATACCTAGTAGTGAAATTCTTATTTTGTAAGGTACTACTATTTTAACGTTTTGAGAAGCCTCCATGCTGATTTCCAGAGAGACTCACCAGGTTGCACTCCAACCAACATTGCAAATGGGATCACCTTTCTCCACATTCTTGCCAATACCTGTCTCTTGTGTTGTTGATTTTAGTCTTTCTGACAGGTGTGAGTTGATATCTCACTGTAGTATTTTTGTATTTCCCTGATGTAGAGTGATGTTGAGCATCTTTTCATGTGCCTGTTGGCTATCTGTATGTATTCTTTGAAAACATGTCTTCTTCCCATTTTGATTGGATTATTTGTTTTGAGAGTGTAGAGTTTAATAAGTTCTTTATGTATTTTGGATACTAACTCTTTATTTAATAGGTCATTTATAAATATCTTCTCCCATTATATAACCCATTTTGAATTTATTTTTGTATGGTATAAGACAGTGGTCCAATTTCATTCTTTTGTATGTTTATATACAGTTTTCAAACACCATTTGTTGAAGAGACTATCTTTTTTCCTTTTTTAAGATTTTATTTATTCATTCATGAGAGACACAGAGAAAGAGAGGCAGAGACACAGGCAGAGGGAGAAGCAGGCAGCATGCAGGGAGCATGACATGGGACTTGATCCCAGGTCTCCAGGATCACACCCTGGGCTGAAGGTGATGCTAAATCGCTGAGTCACCGGAGCTGCCCAGACTGTTTTTTTTCATGGATATTTCTTTCCTGTTTTGTCTAAGTAGTGGGGTTCATTCTGGGTTTTCTCTTCTGTTTGATTGACCTATATGCCTATATTTGTTTCCAATATATATATATATATATATATATGAGACCCCAAAAAAAGAACAAAGGATCTACCAAAAAATTTTAAAAATTAAAATGTAATTGTATGTCCTTATTTACCAATATTTACTCTACCTGTAGATAGCTTGAATTATCCAATCCAAAGACATAGAGTGAATGGGACACCTGGGTGGCTCAGCGGTTGAGCATCTGCCTTTGGCCCAGGGAATAACCCTAGGATCCTGGATAGAGTCTTGCATCAGGCTCTCTGGAGGGAGCCTGCTTCTCCCTCTGCATATGTCTCTGCCTCTCTCTGTGTCTTTCATGAATAAATAAGTAAAATCTTAAAACAAACAACAAACAAACAAACAAAGACATAGAGCACTTGATGGGATGAGCACTGGGTGTTATACTATATGTTGGCAAATTGAACTCCAATAAAAAATAAAAAAAATAAAGATCTATGGAGGTGAGATACCAAAAAAAAAAAAAAAAAAAGACAAAGAGTGATTGGATAAAACAAGACCCAGGTAAATGTTGCCTATAATAGACTCACTTTGTGGCCACTCAGGCTGAACATGAAGAAATGGGGGGGGGGGAGGGTTAAGAAAAAAGGAAGTCAAAAGATAACAGAGGAAGCTATTCTTATATAAGTCAAAATAGGTTTCAGGTCAAAAGCTGTAACGAAAGACAAATCTATTACATAATGATAGAGAAATATTTATCAATGTAACATTACAAGTATAAATATACATAAAAACATGATAGCTGGAGATTTCTCAACAGAAACTAGGCAAGACAGAAGATAATGTCATCATATATTCAATGTGTAGAATGAGAAAAATCTGCATCAATAATACTCTATCCAGCAAGGCTATTATTCAGAATAAAAGAAGCAATAAAGAGTTTAGTTTGTCAGACAAACAAAGACATAAACACATTGTTCATTCAGAAAACAACAGATTTTGGTGAGGATGCATAGAATGGGGAATTCTCTTCACTGATGGTGGGAATGCGAACTAGTGCAGCCACGCTGAAAAATAGTGTTGAGTTTCCTCAAAAAGTTAAAAGTGGAGCAACCCAGAATCCAGCAATTGCCCTACTAGGCATTTATCCAAAGCATACAAAAATAGTGATTCAAAGGGGCGCATGCATCCCAATGTTTATAGCAGCAATGTCCACAATAACCAAAATATAAAATGAGCTGAGATGTCCATCATAGATAAATGGATAAAGAAGATGTGAAGAGGAATGCCTGAGTGGCTTAGCAGTTGAGCATCTGCCTTCAGCTCAGGATGTGAACCCAGAGTCCCACATTGGGTTTCCTGCAAGAAGCCTGCTTCTCCCCTTGCCTATATCTCTGCCTCTCTCACTCTTAAAGATTTTTTATTTATTTATTCATGAGAGAAACAGAGAAAGAGAGAGAGAGAGAGAGATACAGAGGCACAGGCAGAGGGAGAAGCAGGCTCCATGCAGGAAGCCCGAGGTGGGACTCCATCCCGGGTCTTCAGGATCACACCCTGGGCTGAAAGCAGCGTTAAACCTATGAGACACCCGGGATGCCCATGACTTTGGTCTTGTAATTTGCAATGACATGAATGGAACTAGAAGGTATTATGCTAAAGGAAGTAGGTCAGTCAGAGAAAGACAAATACCATATGATTTCACTCACACGTGGAATGTAAGAAACAAAATAGATGAATTTAAAGGAAAGGAAGGAAAAATAAAATAAGATAAAAAACATCTCTGGTTTTATCAAGAGGCAAAGATATAAGAGATGCTTAACTCTAGGAAACAAACTGAGGGTTGATGAGGGAGGATGAAGGGGTAATTGAGTGATGGACATTAAGAAGGGCATTTGATGTAATGAGCACTAAATGTTGTACACAACTGATGAATCACTAAATTCTACCACTGAAACTAATAATACAGTATATGTTGACTAAATTGAATTTAAACAAAAAAATTTAAAAATTTAAAGGAGTTTGTGACCACTAAACCATCCCTGAAAGAAATATCTAAGGTGATACTTAATTGCAAAGAAGACACAAACCAGGAAAGGATCAGAAAAAATCTCCAGAAACAATGACAATACATATATTAAATGGAAATAAATGCACATCTATCAATAATTACTTTGAATGTGAATGGACTAAATACTCCAGTAAAAAGCCATACTGGGTGGCTCAGCAGTTGATTCAGAATGTAAAAAACAAAACAAAACAAAAACAAAAACAAAAAGCAAGATCCATCAATATGCTGCTTACAAGATACCCATTATACATTAGGACACATGCATATTGAAAAGTAGGACATGGAATATTTATTATGCAAATAGATGTCAAAAGAAAGCTGGTGTAGCAACAGTTATATCAAACAAAATAGAATTCAGGACTAAGATTGTAAAGGAGAAGAGAAGGGCATTATATAATCATAAAAGGGACAATCCATCAATAGTATCTAACAATTGTAAATATACAGTGAACCAGGAAGCACCCAAAATATAAACCAATAACAAATAAAAATGAACTCTTTCATAATAACACAATAATAGTAGGGGAATTTAACACCCACCCATCTTACACCAATGGACAGATCATTTAAACTGGGGAAAAAAAAGGCTTTGAATGACACACTGGACCAGATGGACCTAACAGATATATTCAGAATATTCCATCCTAAAAGAGTGGAATGCACATTATTTTCAAGTGCACATGGAACATTCTCTAAAATAGATCACATACTAGGTCATAAATCAGTCCTCAATAAATACAAAACGACTTAAATCATACAATGTGTCTATTCCGACCACTGCACTATTAAACTAGATTTCAACCAAAAAAAATTTGGAGCAATCACAAATAAATGGAAGTTAAACATGCTACTAAAACATTGAATGGGCCAGTGAGGAAATCAAAGAAGAAATAAAAATTACATGGAAACAAATGAAAATGAAAATACAACAGCCCAAACACTTTAGCATGCAGTAAAATCAGTCCTAAGAGGGAAGTGTATAGCAATACAAGTCTTCTCCAAGAAGGAAGAAAAACCCAAATAAACAACCTAATCTTATACCTAAAGGAGCAGGAAAAAGAATACCATATGAAATTTAAAGCCAGGAGAATTAAGGAAATGATAAAGATGAGAACAGAAATAAATGATAGGAACTAAACAAAACAAAGCAAAACAAAGAATAGAACATATTACTGAAACCAGGACATTCATCTTTCAAAAAATTTGAAAAATTGCTAAGTGTCCAACCAAACTTATCAGAAAGAAGAATGGGCCAAATAAATAAAATCACAAAAGAGAGAAGAGAAACAACAAACACCAAGACTTATCATACTAATGGATATCAAAAGAAAGCTAGTTTAGCAATATGCATATCAGAAAAACTAGATTTTTAGCCAAAGAATGTAATAAGAGGTGATGAATAATACTATATCATAATAAAAGGGTCTATTTAACAAGAAGATTTAAAAATTATAACTATTCATCCTCCTAAAATGGGAGCAACCAATTATATAAACCAATTGATGAGAAAATTAAGGAAACACACTTTAACACCCCACCATTGCAATGGACAACCCTTCCAAGCAGAATATCAAAAAGGAAACAAGGGCTTTGAATGACACACTGGACCAGATGGACTTCACAGATTTATTCAGAGCTTTCCATCCTAAAGCAATAGAATACACATTCTTCTCAACTGCACATGGAACATTCTTCACAATAGATCACATACTGAGTCACAAATCAGGTCTCAACCAGTACCAAAAGACTGAGATTATGTCATTCATATTTTCATTCCTCAATATTTTGAAACTTGAACTCAGTCACAAGAGGAAATTTGAAAAGGACACAAATACACACAGGTTAAAGAGCATCCTACTAAAGAATGAATAGGCAATCCAAGAAATTACAGAAGAATTTAAAAATACATGGAAAAAATGAAAATGAAAATATAACAGTTCAGAAAGTTTGGGATGCCTAAAAGTAGTCCTAAGAGGGAACTATATAGCAATAGGCCTATAGGCCTTTCTTAAGAAACAAGAAAACTCTGAAATAAACAGATGAAGTTTACACATAAAGGAACTGGAAAAAGAATAGTAAATAAAGCCTAAATCCAATAGGAGAAAAGAAATAATAAAGAATTAGAGCAGAAAGCAATGGAATAGAAATTAAAAACAACAATAGAACAGATCAACAAAGCTAGGAGCTGCTTCTTTCAAAGACTTAATACGATCAATAAACCCTAGCTGGCCTTATCAAAAAGAAAAAAGACCAAAATAAATAAAGTCATAAATGAAAGAGGAGTGATCATAACCAATACTGAAGAAATACAATTATAAAAGAATGTTTTGAGCAATTATATACCAAATACTTAAGCAATTTGGAAGAGATTGATGCATTCCTAGAAACTTGTAAACTACCAAAACTGAAACAAAAAGAAATAGAAAACTTGAACAGACCATAACCAGCAAGGAAATTGAAGCAGTAATCACAATCTTCCAGCAAACCACAGCCAAGGGCCAGATGGGCTACGAGTGGAATTCTACCTAACATTTAAGAAGAATTAATACCTATACTTCTGAAGCTGTCTCAAAAAAATGATAATGGATCAAAAAAAGCACCCTTTCTTGATAAAAACTCTCTGCAGTGTAGGGACAGAGGGAAATCTCGGTGTCAAATATGCCATGTACAAAAAACACACAAGGAATATCATCCTCAATGGAAAAAAACTGTGAGCTTTTCTGCTAAGGTCAGGAACATGACGGGGATATGCACTCTCACCACTGTTGTTCAACATACTACTGGATGTCCTAGCCTCAGCAATCAGGCAACAAAAATAAATAAAAGGCATCTAAATGAGAAAAGAAGAAGTCAAATTTTCACTCCTTGCAGATGACATGATACTGTATGTTGAAAATCCAAAAAACTCTTCCCCAAAATTGTCCCAACTCATACAGGAATTCAGCAGTGACAGGATATAAAATAGAGCCATGGAAGTCTTTTCCATTTCTATGAGACAGAAGACAGAGAAATCAAGAAATCAACCCCATTTACAATTTAACCAAAATCTGTAAAATACCTAGGAATAAACCTAACCAAAGAGGTAATATATCTGCACTCTGAAAACTATAAAACACTTACAAAAGAAATTGAGGAAAAACATTCCACACTCATGGATTGGAAGAACAAATATTCATAAAATGTCTATGCTGCCCAAAGCAATATACACATTCAATGCAATCCTATCAAAGTACCATCAAGATCATTCACAGAGCTGGAACAAACAATCCTAAAATTTGTATGGGACCAGAAAAGTTGCCAAATAGCATAGAGGGAGAAAAACAATGAGAGACTCTTAACTCCGAGCAACAAACTGAAGGCTGCTGGGGGTGAGATACTTAGAGAGATAGGTACTTGGGTGATGAGCATTAAGGAGGGTGCATGATGTGATGAGCACTGAGTGTTATATGCAACTAGTGAATTATTGAACACTACATCTGAAACTATTGATATACTATATGTTGGCTAATTGAACTTAAATTAAAAAAACACAACAATTTCTATAAGGAACTTGTCAAACTCAACACCCCAAAAAAAACAAAGAATCCAGTCAAGATATGGGCAGAATACATGAACAGACATTTCTCCAAAGTAGACATAAAGATGATCATCAGACACATGGAAAAATACTCAACATCACTTATCATCAGGGAAATACAAATCAAAACCACAATGAGATATCACCTCACACGTTTCAGAATAGCTACAATTAAAATTACAAGAAATAAAAGGTGTTGGCCAGGATGTGGAGAAAGGGGAACCCTCCTGTACTGTGAGTGGGGATGCAAACTGGTGCAGCCACTCTGGAAAAAGTATGTAGGTCCCTTAAAAAGTTAAAAATAGAGATACCCTATGATCCAGCAATTGCACAACTAGATATTTACCCAAAGGATACAAAAATACAAATTTAAAGATTCATATGCCCCGCAGTGTTTGTAGCAGCATTATCAACAATAGCCAAACTTTAGAAAGAGCCCATATGTCTATGACTGAAGAATGGATAAAGATATGAATATATATATGATATAGATATTCTGTATGATATGTTAATATAAAAATATGAATAAATATATATATTTCAAAGAGAATGAAGTCTTGTTATTTGCAAGGACATGGATGGAGCTAGAGTGTGTTATAAGTGAAATAAGTTAGAGAAAGACAAATGCCATAAGATTTCACTTATATGTGGAATTTAAAAACAAATAGAAGTTCATATGGAAGGGGAAAAATAGGACAGAGGGCAACAAACCTTAAGGGACACTTAAAGATAGGAAACAATCTAAAGGCTGTTTTATGGAGGCTGGTGGGGAATGGGCTAGATGGATGGTGGTTATTAGAGGGCATTTGTTATGACGAGCGCTGTGTGTTGTATGTAAATGATTAATCACTGAATTCTACTCTTGAAATCAATTTTGCCATGTATATTAACTAACTAGAATTTAAGTTTAAAATTTGAAACTAAAAATAGAATAAAATACGTGGTCTTTAACATAATCAATTAAAACATTGATTACACAATAAAAATTACAATTTTATTTTATTTTTGTAATTAAGAAATTACAAAAATTTCTGAAAGAAATTAAGAAAGACATAGTGAAATAAAACATCCTTTTCATGGATTGCTAGACTTATTCTTAAGATGGTGATACCAACCAAAGTAATCTGCAAATTCAATGCTATCTCTATCAAAATGTTAATGCATTTTTTAGAAATAGGAGACCCACTCTAAAATTCTCATGAAATCTCAAGTGATCCCACATAGACTAAACAATATCAAAAAGGAACAAATCAGGAAAACCCACACTTCCTGATTTCAAACTTACTACATAGCTACTTCAATAAATAACAGTTTGATACTGACATAAAATCAGGTACATAAGCCAATAGAATGGAATGGAAAGCCTAGAAATAAACTCTTATATATTTAGTAAAATTATTTTTCAAGGAATCAAAGATCATTAAATGGGGAAAAGAAAATATTTTCAACAAATGTTGTTGGGAAAACTGACCTGGCCATCCACAAGGAAAATAATGAGGTTGGAACCTTAGGTAATATCATATGTCATAAATAATGCAAAATTAAGAAAAAATAGATAAAAACATAGGTAAAAAGACTTTGGATTTGATCATGTTTCTTGAAAATAACACCATAGACACAGACAACAAAAGAAAACTAGAAAAATTGGATTAAAAATATGTGCATTAATAGTGAATAACAGAGTAAATGACAACCCACAGAATTGGATAAAACATTCTCAAGTCACATACCTGATTAAGAGACTAATGTCCAGAATTTACATGTGAATGTTAAAATACAAAACAGAAACAAACAACATGATTTTTAAAAATAAGCAAGGACTTGCATGAATATTTCCCAAAGATATGTAAAAGGACAAGAGCACCTTAAAAGATGCTCAACCTCATGGTCATTGGGAAAAACACACTAAAATTAAATTAGAACCATAACCCCAAATACATTAGGATAGCTACTATCAATGACAAAAAATAACAGGTGTTGATGAGGATGTGGAGAAATTGGAACCCTGTGCACCATTGATGGAAATGCAAAATGGTACAGTTGTTGTGGAAAAGCATTCCCCAAAAATTAAACAGGGAATTACAATATGATACTACATTCCACTTTTAGCTAAATCCCATAAAATATTGAAAGCAGATTCTTGAAGATATATTTGCATACTTACATGTACTTACATGTATAGCAGCATTATATATAATAGCTAAAACATGCATACAAGTGTCCTTCTATAGACAAATGGATAAGCAGAATGTTGTGTATGCATACAATGGAATATTAGCTTCAAAATGCAGGAATTCCTGTAATATGCTGAAGCATGGATGAACTTGGACAACATAATGGTAAGTGAAATGAGCTAGTCATAAAAATACAAATTCTGTATGATTTTGCTTATGACATATATATATGATTATACATGTATATATATATATATATATAATCAACATAAAAGAAAATGGAAAAATTAAATGCACATTAAAGTAGTACCAGTTGCAAGTTAATGATAGAAGAAAGTACAATCAAAACACTCATGAAGGGCAGCCCGGGTAGCTCGGTGGTTTAGCACCACCTTCAGCCCAGGGCCGATCCTGGAGACCCGGGACCAATCCCACATCGGGCTCCTTGCATGGAGCCTGCTTCTCCCTCTGCCTGTGTCTCTGCCTCTCTTTCTCCTTCTCTGTGTGTCTGTCATGAATAAATAAATAAAATCTTAAAAAAAAAAACCACTCATGGAGAGTGATGGGGAAAAAGGTATGAAGGAAAACAATCTCAATTTTAATCTCCACAATGGTAACTTCAGATTCCATATCTGAAAGATGAAAAAATAAAAGAATATTTCACCAATTTTGGTAGATAAAAAGAATATATATATATGTATATATATGTATATATATATATACAACATACATACACATATAACATATAAAAATGCATTTTGTAAAATGGGAAGACTACAAAAATTAACATATTTCACAGAAAATAACAATGGAGAGATTTGAGATTATTTTAAATATTGGTTAAGATTTTAATGCATACTACATTTAATAATAAAAGGATATTTCCTTTAAAGGCATGAGAAGAAAACCAGAATAGTGAAACTAAAATATTGATTAGCTTTTTTAGCTGTTTTAGCTGCATGCTTCTTAAAGTCTCAAGGGGATTTATCAACAGACATACCTTATCCTTGCCTCTAAGAGGCATATTAAAACTAGGAAATGATGTCATTTTTCTGCCTCTCTTATAAACTTTACATGGCCACAGTTCATTTGTCCATCTGATGAACCTTACCATATCATCTGATGGTGGATTCAACCAGACAAGTAGATGAAATTGGAGGAACAAAAGGGTAATTATTGTTCTTGACTTGTTCTGCTTCTGACCATGTTATTAGTTCTTGACAGTATTTCTGCAATTATTTTGCCTATCATCTACTTTTTTTTTAGAATCACAAAATGAAGATATTTATTTTGTTCTTTTACATATGACACTGTTAAAACATTTCTACTACAGCGATACTGCTCTCCAGGAGCTTACAATCTAAAACGGTCAACATTAATTGTAGACTCAGTGATTAAGGCATTATATCAAATGCAGACTTTGTATCTTTAGATTATCTTCAGAAAGAAGCAGCTGTAGAGAGCAGGATCAAAATTAAATGACATGAACATGTAACCCCTATCCCCTCCCCTTGCAGCTCCTTAAAAGAAACCCCTTGTGGCTAGAGCCCAAGCCCAAAGCCTCACAGTCTGAAACAGAATTTCAGACAGCCATACCAAAGAAGTAGTGAAGAAACTGAAACTTCTAATTCTCTGGTGGACACACAGGGTTCTCTATTTGTTGGCAACAAGGGGCTGAGTGTTCCTCCAACAGGGACAACCCCTAGATTCTGTAATTCTGTGGATGGTACTAGTAGGCAGCCCTTTACTCAGCTTTACAGCAATTGCATCAAGACAGTTTCTCTTCTAGCAATGTTCTATGAAGGACTCAAGATAGTCCAAGAGAGCCTGTTCAAGTCACAAGTCAGCATCCACTATAATTCCATGCCCGTCCCAGCACCAAATGGAACCTTCCTCATGGAGACACACAAAACTGTTGGGCAACAGATGCTGATCTTTCCTCACCTCTTGGAGATGGTGCTGCATATCATCCAGGTGGTCATCAGCTACTTCCTCACACTCATCTTTATGACCTACAATGGGTACCTCTGCATTGCCATAGCAGCTGGGGCTGGCACAGGATACTTCTTGTTCAGCTGGAAGAAAGCAGTGGTGGTGGTCATCTACTTTTATTGAGAAAAGAAATGTACTATTCCTTTTGAAATTATTTATATAATGCACACTTACTCTAACATATTTGAAAATGGAATCTCAATTGCCAATTACTGATGAAATAATATAATGAAAAAAAAGAAATAATATAATGAATATTATTTCTATACAATTGAATAATGTGTATTTGTAAGGCTGTGATTTTGCATAAGACAAGGGACTATATTTAACTTGAGGAAGATTATTTAGGGTAGTTAGAACACTGAAACAAATATCTTAATCATACTTATGTTTCTTTGTTTAAACTTACAATCTGTGACCTAAAATCCAAATTGTAAACTATTGAGAGAGGACAATACCCCAATATAAGGCAGAGTTAGAGAATGTTGGTCCCACTCCTGCTGAGGTAGAGCTCATCCTCAGGTTAGTTTGTTATATTAGCAATTACCATAAGAACTTGAATTTCTTTAATCTGTAAAAGGAAAAAATACATCATACTCTCTGTGATGCAGCATTCAATGTTTGCTTTAATGCTTCAAATACAGATTCAATATTATTCTGTCATCACTGTTAATGATTTTCCAAGTTAAACATGCACAAAGCTGTTTGCATTCATCTCATGCAATTGGATAGAGAAAGGCAAGAATAAACATGGAGGCTGTATGTCTCCCCATATGGTACTGACAGCATCCTCTTGTCTGTCAGGTGTCTTGGTCAGGCTATTCAGTGTGGTTTGATCATAGTCATCCTTATTCATCAAAATGCATCAGTGATTTGCGGAGCCCTCTCAAGCACCCTCATCTCCCTGCATCCTCTCAGCAAAGAACTTCAAGGTCATAATATCTTACTCACCATGCTGGTCCTTGCTTTGCTCTGATCACAAATATAGACTAGGTCAGTGGGTGCTTTTTTCACTCCAATGGACTGTTCTTAAAAGATACACAGAGCTGAGCTTTCATCTGCCAATAACGGTAGGATTTAATAGAAAGATTATTAATTGTTGCATTGTGTTCTAGACTTATTAGATATTTTTAAGGCTTCAGAATCATTTGCAATGTTGCCCACAGTTTCAGGACCCCAGAACATGTGATTGTAATAAGTTAAGTATTATAATTAGGCTTTGAATTAACACAAAAGTATAAAATGCATTTGAAACTTGAAAATTCTCCTTGAAATATTCTTGCATTGTAAGGACTTGTAAGATTTTCCCAGAAAGGGGATCTAATCCTCTTTTCCTATTTTCAAGGGCTCTTTAAATGTAACATTTACTATGTCAGAAATTTTAGAAAGTTACAAAGGTTTAAATCTCCGTTTTTAAATTGTAGTTCAAATCACATTTATATACATTTGTTCCAGAGTAGGTAACTGTTACTTCTTTAAGTGTAACCAATTTAATTTAACTTTATTTATTTTCAGAGTCTAATGGAAACTCAGCCTCTCAGCAGCAAGATACAGGACTCAACAGTGAGTTTCAGTCAGGGACATCTCAGTGATGTGTAATTTTTCTTTATACATTTTAGTTTCCATGAAAAATTAATTTCTATGT
The DNA here is from genome assembly GCF_048164855.1 of Canis lupus baileyi. Taxonomy (NCBI): domain Eukaryota; kingdom Metazoa; phylum Chordata; class Mammalia; order Carnivora; family Canidae; genus Canis; species Canis lupus. The sequence goes on along the minus strand of NC_132855.1, from coordinate 58,851,303 downwards.
GCATAAAGCAGATGATATTTGGGCAAATAATGAAAACCTTGTCTGCTGAATAGCAGTGACCATCTAATTCCAGGTTTCTCCTTCACACTTCACACTTATTATTACAAGAGTAATTGCAACTTGGAG